>NC_143012.1:83967114-84101066 GCF_055824585.1 Amblyomma mixtum | reverse complement strand
GTAATCAGCCGTCTCGTTAGGGAAACACAGCATTCTCGCCGCATTCGATTACTTTTCGAGGTAGTAATTCGGGCTTTCGACAAGAGCGCCAAACCTCGATCGAAAAGCCACGTCCACCCGAAGTCGTCGTCTGCCCAGCTGGCACCGATTCGGGCCGGCGTCCATAAAACAGCCTGCGCGGCCGGCGAATTCGACGTAACATCGGGCCAGCCATAGGCCACTAAAGCTCCCGGGCTCTTTTTTTCACTTTTTTTTTCTTTCTTGCTGTTATATTGGTTAGAAAGAGGCATCCGCGCTTGCGAGAAGCGCCGCATTCGAATTCGAAAACGAGGAAGTTTTATCAGGCTTGTGTGATCAGGCGCCCGAGCGACTTCTCCGACCTACTGAAGACTTTTTTGTTCTTTTTTTAACTTCGGGAGCTTTCCCGGTCGAAAGGGGCCGGGATATAAAGTGGCTGTTCCTCCTACGCCGGCAGCCTCTTTGATCAGGCGCGGCCTGCGTGTGTGTGGACATCTGGGTCCACTTACAGCGCTCGGAGCGACACATCGTGGCTGGTGCGTTATGTGCACAGAGCCACGGTCGTTCCGAAAAGCGGCCTGCGGATGATGATGCATCTAGCCACCATCTGCGGACGTTAATGCCTCGAAGAGGACGAGGAAAGTTAAGGTTGCCATTTCAGACTTTCGTTATTTGGAGCCCGAGTGTCTATGCTGGCGGAAAAATTGGTGGTGTGCTTTCAATGGAGCTATCGCGTCTGGTCATCAAGTGTGGCTGCGCCAACGCCGCCTAGCGGTATACCGGGCGGCCATGCCGTATGGCCGTGGTATTCCGATGTGACCGTGCTTAGTTGGAGGCTGATAACGGATCGTTGGAAGATGTTCGTTGCTTTACCCGAAGGGTATACCCTCCGCTTTCCTCGGGTGTGTATTTTGCAACGTCACGCGAGCCTTGTTGAAGTTTTTTAATGACCGGAGTACACCCCGATTAAGTGAAGCAATCCGATGTGCTTAAGGTGGTCGTAGCAGACAGCTTACGTGTGGTGCATGTTGTGAAAGGGTGCCGTGCCTTTTTTCCCCGTTATAGCGAAGGTCTTCCAAAGCGAAGCGACTGCCAATGTAGTTAGCTGGAAAGTGCTTCTTTCCAAAAAAAAAAAAAAAAAACACTAGAGGAGGTGAGGCCTAAGCGCAGTTTTGATCTCGTTATCCTCACTGCGACGCTCGAATCATCACGGTGAAATCGACAAGTGCCTTGACAGCTTCTCTTTACACTTTTGTACGTTGTTATTCGTAAGCCTGTGGGTTAATATGGTTGTGACAGCTTCCCCCCCCCCACCCCCCTCGTTCCCTGTTATCATACCGCCACGCTTAAAAAATGGTGCACTTAACTTACACACACACGTCGCTCGCGGAGTCGTCTGTCTCTTTCTCACAGTTCTTCTGAAACCCGGGGCCCAGAATTCGTGCTATGCACTCTTGACTGTGGTGGCGGCTATTCGCGTGTTTTTTGAAGCTTTTTACACAATGAGAGATGTATCTGTTCTACACTGACCATATTATATATATATACACGTATACACGAGACTTTTTTGCCTTTCGACGTTTTCTTCTGTGTCAAATTTGAACTGACTTTTTTTTTTTACCTGTGCTGTTTGTGTGAATGTGGTGCTTGTTTCCTTTTCTTTTGCAGCTTGGGGGGCATTAGCTTTTTTTTCTTTTTCCAGTAAAAATTTTTTGGTATAACTATCTGACCCTCTCTCTTGTTCGTTGTTGGTCTCAGCCTGAAACCTTAAATTCGTCTCTTCTCGAGGTCTTATAAAGTGCCCTTCTTAAGGAGGTTTTTTCTTTGCTTTTTACTGATGTGACATCGACCCTTATTGACTTGTTATCGTGTTCCAGTCTGGAGCTGGCGAACCTATCCTTCGCTTCCCTGTTTCGGGATGTTGAATTGTATACGTTTGTAGTTTGCGTCGCGACTGCTTGTTGGACGTGAGTCGCATAGAAGTCCCCCTAAAGCGAGGAGTAGAAGGTTCGTGTTGTTCGCGTGAGCATGTTCAGAGCAACGTGGTGTCTTTCCTTTTTCTTTTTTTTTCTTTCTATAAGCGGTGTTGTTTAGTCTTCCATGGCCATCGATTCCGTTTAGCACAAAGCAGCGGCTGGGCTGGCAACGATGGCATTACTCGCGCGTCCATTCCCTGTCGTCTGCTTACCAGTTTGAATTAACAGTTGAACCCCAGCTGGGTCCGAATGGTCCTCAGTTGGTTCCAATTATTGTTTTGAAAGTTCCGAATGTTTGTTTTTGACTAACGTGTTTTGGCGTGAATGAACTTATTGCAGCTTATGAGGTAACAATGCGAGAACACATGTCCTGTTCTGGACTGCGTCTTCTACCGTCCGTGAACGAAAGGGCGTTTCTTTTTCGTCTGCTCCGCATTATGACGTTTATCGTCGATTCAGGGTGGTCGTTTTCGAGCTTGTAAATCCACCTAGAAAGAACAGAAGACTAGAAGAAGACGCGGACCTTGCCATCGATGGTTTTGTCTACGTCCATCGTTCGCGCGTGTTTCGCATTGAGCTTGGCAAGTTCGATCTCCAACTGGCAAGCGAAGTCCGGTGTCGTCGGTTCAGGTGGGCGAGGCGCTTTCGAGATTCGGTATGCAAAGATTGTTCGTCCCACGTCGAGGTACGCGTGTCTTGCTCAACCGAAGTGCCTTAGACGCATTCGTGCGCTAAACTGCCGACTGAAATGGTCGCAGGACCGTCCCCATCTAAAATAAACAGGGCGTGTACAATACCCGTCCCTCAGTATCCCCAATACACTCTGAATATCCTGAATTCCGTGCAAGCATTCTGTTTTGCTCTCGTTGTGTGCTTTGTGGACACGTTTCTACGAGTTATTATTTTTTTTTTTGCATCTCCCCTGTAGCTTTCTTTAATGGACCATGCTCCAGTTCTGTTCGTTTTTTTTTATGCGTTATTTGAGTGGGCCGGCTTGGATTTTTTAATATTTTTTTTCCCCCTGGATGCCGCCATGTTTTGGACACTTTGTTGTTGATGCGTTGTTCCCCGGTGCGCGGGGAGGACAACTTGAGTGAAATCAAATAAACGTCTATTTAGAAGAGACGGCTGCTTCGTGTTCTTTGCACGCGAAACTTTGGCGTCAGGGGTGACGTCTTCCTGACCTGTGGGCGTGTGTTTGCTGGTTTAGATATATAGCGCGATGTGGTCTCGTAGCCTTATATGATCAGGTGAGCGAATTTATTTTCCCCCATCTCTTTGGGGCATCCGCTTACGGCATTTCCTTATTACTGACGTGTTAACGGACACGTAAATACTGTTGCGTTTGCCGGTTCATCGTGAGACGGGCGACGCAAATACGTAGGAAGTCGACGCACACTGCGTTGAGTGTATCATGTATACCCGCTGCTGACCTGTTTGCTTGTGCTGCCTCTCTCGAGCATCAGCGCAGTTGAGAGAGTCTGCCAAACAGGTGGGTGGTTGACGTTAAATACACTCTAAACACGAATAAGCCTATATGGGAGTAAATAACTGGCGTGTCTTAGCTTGGCTATGCTAGGATATACGTAGCGAAAGCAAGCGCAACAACGAGGCGCGCGGTGTTGACGTCATGCCAGATGGCGCGGCGAGCGCCAGCTGCGGTGGTTGCTAGGCAACGGCTCAAGGTCGGTCTCTGTGCCTCCTCGGAGCACCGCCACAGCGAAATCGCTAGTTCATGGCCAGTGTAG
Organism: Amblyomma mixtum; assembly: GCF_055824585.1. Taxonomy (NCBI): domain Eukaryota; kingdom Metazoa; phylum Arthropoda; class Arachnida; order Ixodida; family Ixodidae; genus Amblyomma; species Amblyomma mixtum. Next base: position 84,097,324 of record NC_143012.1, on the reverse strand, counting down.
CTTTCGCTACAAAAGGGAGCAGGCTGTCCTCTAGCTCACTTCCTTTTAACGGTAGAGTATGTTGCCCAAGTCCCGGAGTAAAGTTCGATCACTAAATATACGAAATGCTTACTCTTGGCGACGGAGTCATATTCTACGGCAATTAAGCATAGTAACTTGATGCAGTTGGCAATGGGAGGAGTCTTGTAAACGCGGCAACCGAAGTCCTGTGATTAGCAAATGGAGGAGGTTGAAACCTCGGTTAAAATGTCCGTAACTGACAGAACTTGGCATGTTTTGAAAAGGGAATTCGTTTCCGTTGCGAACCGCAAAATCCCGTGTTTTTAGTGATGGAAATCTATACCCCAGGGCTTGGTTGGCCACATACCGTGCCCCTAAAAGAAAGGGCGCTAGAGGTTGCTCACTTTTTACTCCTATAAAGGGTAATTCGTGTGCAGAGCACAGGGAGAATGCCTTTCTGGATTAAAGGAGTAGGGATACCAGATTTTTGTGGTGCGTTTTTTTTCAATGACGCTCAAGACTCGCTGGCACCGAGTAAGTAATTTGTAATTGATCTTTTGTACATCGGTTTCAAGAGCATAACGGTGGCTTTGACGTACGTGCAAGACGAGTTGAGCCTGCGTGAGACATGCAAAACTGCAGTATAATAGCGCTGTTTTGCATTTAATCTCAACTCTTCCGCTAACCTGCCAAAAGAGCCTGAATGACAATAAATGAACAAGCAGAAACTTCTTAAGTGCTCCCCCCACTACATCTCCTCCAAACGAAACCTCGTTTTCTGATATTCCTTCCTTCCCTATACGCGCCGGATAACGCTGAACACACGTGTTACGCACTCTCGTAACCGTACTGGAATTCTGAACTTTTTTATAACACGAACACGGATTTAAAAAAAAAGGACAGGAACAGGCTCACATTAGCCAACAGAAGGTGCGCAACATCTGCCTTATCCGAAAAGGAGAGGAATAGAAGAAGACACGGCACGAAATGCACAATGCTCCGCCTTTGGTATGCGCCGTTCCATTAGAGGCCAACGGCGACAAGGAAACAAAGGTCTAAACTGTTATGGAAAGGACTATGTAGCATTAAAGGGACCGCAGAAAATTTGAAGTTGACCGCTATCGATAGACTATGGCACTTTGATGACGCACTGAAAACGGCGCTTCTGTGAGCTAGAAAGGACAAAAGAAATATGAAATATAGCTGCCGTCGGCCGCTTTCACAAGTAACGTATGATGACGCCAAGACGCATTTAACCGCGGATCTCTGAAGCCAGGTTACACTACCGTTCACTTTCAAACGATGGTCACGGACTCTTTTTCGTTCTTGCATATCGTCAGGGGTTTCATTCGATTTGCAAGGAAAAAAATGGCTGAGGTTCAACCCGGCTGAACCTAGTAGACGAGCGAGAGCAAAGCCAATGGTGTGACGTCATTACTATACGTCATCGCATGACGTCACATCAGGCGATGCGAATCTCAGCTCTAAAGGTCAAAGGTCACATGACCGCTGGTCAGTGGTCATGCTAGTTGGTCATTAGATATACCCCCGTGCCGTACCTTGTATATCATATGGCTATGGCAGAATGACTAAGTCCTAGTTTGACCTTGCTAGGCTTTGAAGGTCAAAGCGGCGAACCGACGCTGAATCAGAAGTGGTGCCTCGCGTAGTAGCGCTTCCGCTCTGAAAATAATTCTCCCCTTTCAAATCCGATATCCTTGGCAATGAATACGTCTTGCTGTGCCAAACAAACACCGATGTTGCCAGAAAGAGCCAAACCGTTGATTTTTGCTCTGAACAAAAGTTGAATGGAGATTCGCTGCCGGCCTCCACCGCAGCGGGCACAAGCTTTCCCCTGTCCCCGGTGCTGCGTTTCTCTGTGGTGGAATGCTTGGGTAAAGTTGTCTTTGAGAAGCTTACTTACCAAACACGTTGCTCTTTGGCCAAAGCGCCATTATTGTACCACTAGAATACCAGTTATCATTTTCCCCTCTTCTAGCTTCGGCCGGCGCGCAGTGAACGGCATTCAAAGCGGAATACAGTCCACACAAACCGGAACGCGTTGCAAAGCTCAGTTTTACGAACGAGTTCTGTTTCACCCGATAGTAAGTCGTTGGGTTTAATGCGTCTCAGTTTTACGAAATACGCTTGGCCACGCAACCCGATTCTACGAAACTCTTCAAAGAAAAATTGGCGGACGAGAAGTAGAAAAAAAAATTACCTGGGGTTCAACCAGGCTGCATCTAATTTACAGAGCGGAAGCTCGATTAAGCATGGTCAGACACGGTTTGCTGTGGTTTAACGTTTCCTCACTCTATCACTCGCCAACGCGCTGTGTCGACGTTGTAGATCATAAGAATAATCAGATTCAATCAGCCGATTATACGATATACAGCCGAAGCTCTGGCTCCAGAGCTTGACCCCTCCATCTATCTGCAAACATCAAGCAATGCTTCGCGCTTTTTACTATCTTAGATGAAAGGCGAATCACGTGGCTCAGAGAACTCGCTGGTTCCGCGCGCCTCAGCTGCGCCGAGGCATGCGCCGAGGCGTCGCGAGTCACGTGTTATGACGTCACAGCCCCCCTCCCCCCGCTCCACCGCTTGAAGGTCATTCTTCGGAGTGACATGACCTTGAGTTTTTTTTGCATGAGAGCAGTAGAGCTTCCGCTATAAAATTAGTGGACGCCTTAGGCAATGCCCAGCCTGGTTTGGCGATAGCACAGGGTCCTCGCCGGGCTCGCCGAGCGCGACCGCACATGCCCGGTGTATATTATGTAGACGTAGCAGGGCCATCGCCCACGGGATTTTACTCGGCCGCTGTCGTTCACCAGGAAATGTACGTTGATGGACTCTCCTTTCGAGCCCCGAATTCAATGCGGGCCGAGGAAGTAGCGATAGCGCTTGCTACCGCCCACGCCAATTCGAGAATAATCATCACGGACTCCCGAAAAGCATGTGAACATTACTTGGCAGGGGAGATCTCCCCCTTAGCTGCTTGTATTCTACGACGGACTGCCACTGATCCAACACCCAAACGAATCATTTGGGCTCCTGGCCACCAGGGCTTACGAGGTAATGAGGCCGCTGACGCGGCTGCCCGAGCGCTTACTCACCGGGCTCCTCATCCCAGCTCTTCTGGCTCGGAGACTAACCAGCCGCTGCTGCGATTCAGGGAAATATTAACACATTATAGCGACAACCACCGCCTTTTCCCGGCCCCTGCAAAAGGGCTGAGTAAGACGGGGGAGCGAACTTTAAGGCGCCTGCAGACAGGTCCTGCAATAATAAAACATTACGATCCTAACACGGATGGGCGATGCCCACACTGTGGGGAGACCTGTGATATCTTCCACATGGTGTAGGCATATACTCAAAATCCCCACATCCCCCCTTCCCCTACCCCTTCCAGAGAGGCATGGGAGACTGCCCTCCTCAACTGCTCCTCGCTTGAGTCCCAAAGGGCTCTGGTGAAACGGGCGAGAGACGGGGCCTCGTCGTGCGGTGTCCCGGACTAGGGACGCCGACCATGTAGCGGGGCCACTCTGTGGCTCCCAAACTCTTTTTCACAAAATAAAAGTTTTCACCACCACCACCACACACGAATCGGCAAAAGCCAAGCACAATCAGATCGCAGGGAGCACCGTTTGCTGGCCTCAAATGCTATACAGCAGGGTTATCTGCTGGTCATGAAGGGTCATCGACGTAACGCGCTCACTCTAACGCCGACTACGATCTCACGAGGATGAATGACTGCCGAGACGGTAACGGAGAGCGGTACCTACCAAGAAGGAAAATATTGATTTTTAATACACGTTTGGTTTGGGTTGTGCAGTTTAACCCTTTACAAGGCGCAAGCTGTGTGCACTCAGAATGACTCTGGGAATTGAATGACATATCATTTTCAAGCCGTTTCGACGACTGGTTTTCTAGAAAAAAAAAGCAGTACATAGTAAAAAGACATCAGATGTGGTATGTAATACTATGTATACGTACCTCAGTCTTTTTCAGCCGCCGTGGTGGCTAAGTGGTTATGTCGATCGGCTGCTGACCCGAAAGACGCGGGTTCGATCCCGGCCGCGCTGGCCGAATTTCGATGAAGGCGAAATTCTAGAGGCCCGTGTACTATGCGATGTCAGTGCACGTTAAAGAACCCTAGGTGGCCGAAATTTCCGGAGCCCTTCACTACGGAGCCCTTCACGACGCTTAAGCAAGAGTGGAACACGACAACGTGTTGCAGCGCTGCCAGAGCCCACGGAAACGCGACGCCTTGCCCTTTGGACCAATCGAATTCTTTTTTTTTTAGGAAAAGAAATGACCCAGTAACTGTCTCACTTATCTCGGTGGACCGCATGATACGCAGCCCCGGAAATGGGTCGCCGGTTCGAATCCCTGCCTTGATGCTAGGCTCTAACTTAACTAGTACGCTTATGCTACACGAAACCCTGAATCGTACGACACAATCCGGATAATTGTGTGGCAAACGGTTGGCATGATCCGATTTTTTTTTACGCAGCCCCGATTATTTTCGACACGCAGTGCCGACAACACCGACGGTTCGACCGAAAAATAATGTGACATATACTGCTTTCTCTCAGATATACTGCAGTTTTCTGGAAATTTATGTCTCTGAAAGACAAAAAAAAAAACAAAAAAAACAGCAGCTTTCGGATTTGGCGAGAGTTGAAATCTGAAAGAAACACAACTAGGTGGCCACTTATGAGACATCGGCCAAATTAATGAAAATTAAAAACGCATTGGAATAATTTCACTTCACTACAAGAGCTTCCCCACAATATGTGCGATGCTGGCCGGAGCGAAGCAGACATTGGACAAGCGAGAGAGAGGGCTTTTGGCAGTCCGATTACTAGTTGCAATGAAGAGAAGAGCGATTTTCCAGGGTGCCATGAGGAATAGTAATCTACTATTGCGACTACAAGCAATCAAGAAACTAAAAAGAATACCCGTGAGTGGAGGTGCCGGGGTTCGAACCCGGGGCCTTTCACATGCGAAGCGAACGCTCTACCACTGAGCTACACCCCCGGACAGAAATGTACCGGCTATGTGCACCATTTCAAGCCTGCTTCAGTCGTTCGCATTCCCCGCGTTGCGTTGCCTGAGCAAGCGATTATTCTGCAGCTGCAACTGCGTGCTCCCGGTGCGGCGTCCTGTCACAGCACAACTGCTTCGGCAACTCAGGCAGTTGCTCAAGCGTTAGCTTTCGTTTTTGAGGGAAAGATGGCGCCACCTTTCGGAGCATATGCGCCTAATCGCGCGCAGCTAGTGACGTTACGGCCACACACCATTACAAACACGGTAACCCGCTATTGTTAATAATTTCGCATGACAGCATTTATCTCTTCGGAAGCTTCTAATGGCGTCTTGCGCGTATTTACATGAGGTGCACACGTATAAGCCGCACTCGCATGTAACGTCAACCTGCCGAAGAAAACACGGTAACAGTGCCCTAGCCGAGAAGAAAGAATCTGCAACGGTTTAGCATAGCGCCGTCCCTTAATCTTCTTAAGTCAGAACAAAGTCGTATCTTCACTTCCGTCCATCCAATCGTCTGCTTCTGACTCATGGAGGGAATTTCGATTTTCCGTTGTGCGGTCAGTATCATTTTGTACTTGGCTGCATACCTTCGCAGCGATATTGCTTTGCGTGCGATAGACCAGCTGGGCCGCCGCGGTGGCTCAGTGGTTATGGCACACGGCTGCTGACCCGAAAGACGCGGGTTCGATCCCGGTCGAAGCGGTCTAGTTTCGATGGCGGCGAAATTCTAGGGGCCCTTATACCGTGCGATGTCAGTGCACGTTGAAGAACCCCAAGTGGTCGAAATTTCCGAAGCCCCTCACTGCGGCGTCTCCCATAGCCTGAGTCGCTTTGGGACATTAAGCCTAATAAATTAAACCATAAACTAAACTATAAACCAGCTGACAGTCTTGCAAACACCACAAGTTTAGACCACTCCGCTAATGTCACGTTCGCCTGCGCTCAACACGGTAACGATCAGTTTTTAGAAGGCAAAGTTATGCATCGGGAAAGGTGATACTGAGGTCGCTCCAAAAAATATCGAATTACACGTTTGGCAATCTACGAACCTTAAATCAATAGCACATTTAATAACTCGAGGGCTCAGGCATGCATTTATCGGCATTCATTTTTTGCCGAAAAGGACCACGAGAGCTATCAATGGCGCTCTCTTCGCAGCAGTAGGTTTGAACAAAGCGCTCTAAATACGAAATGTCCTCACCAGAAGCAAGTACAGAATTTGCCGCATTTGGCAACACGTGCCCATATGCTTGCTGGCAACACGACTTGTCCAACTTCTTGCAACTCCGGTTATCAATATGGCGCCTGCTGCCCCTCAGCTCCCCTCAACACTGTTACTGTGCTCTGAACAAACCAGTCTTACAACAACAACAAAAGAACTCTCTTTGGAGTTCCTTTTGATACTCTTCCAGGCTCTACTAACGGTCGTCCGTTTTCAACAGTCCGAAAGCTCCTTACTGAAATCAGTAATATTAGCTTGAAGAAAGAAATACTACCACTTATGTAATGCAAGTACCGCTTGCATAATGCAACCTCCAAAATTATTTCAACGTATTTTTATTCCTAAGAGGAAGAAATGGGATTGGGCAGGGCATGTAAAGTGAAGGCAAGATGACAGGTATGGTCCTTAACGGTAACAGACTAGATCCCAAGAGAGGGTGAGCATAGCAGGGTGTGGTAGAAAGTTGCGTAGGGGGATAAGAGATTGAGTAGTTTGCGGGGAAAATGTGGTTAATAGGGTTAATTGGAGAGATTTAGGAGTGGCCTTTGTTTTGCAGTGGGCTTAGTTAGGCTGACGATGATGATGATTTTCAAAACATACCACTTTCTTTTTAAAATTACCGACACCGAACTCTTCGCCGCGTTTTCTTTGTAATTATGCGCAAGTCATTACTATACATAGATCACCGCGTGGTATTCTCCGACGACCACCTAAGAATTTATAATGGAATTTCATTTCTCTCCCATTTCGGTTTCAACAGCCCAGCGATAGCTATGACCTCAAACGTGAAAAACTGCGATATAATCGCTACTACTTCACTCGTTATGCTCATGGTCTTGAGGCATGCTGGCTTTAGCGTTGTAGTGAATCAAAGCGCCAAAACTTGTGTTGTGAATCATTAGAAGGACAAAAACATGCGACTGAAATTTGACATCTATACTCCTATAAGCCTCTGGATTGCATTGCATTGGTCCTTATATAGGCATATCAGTTATATCCAGAAAGACTGCTAGATGCCGAAATCATACTCTGGTTAAATTTCCTGAATGCAATGTACACTTCTGCTGTTGAACTGACTGGACTATGATGACAGCTGCCACTGCCCTAAAGCTGAAGCAACACCACACACGCACATGTGCTTACCTGCCATTGCAATCCTCCGATTTGGAAACCATGAGTGCCATTGACATCTTTTCCCCATCCAAACACATCAGTATGCGACGCAGATAAACACTTCAGCCGAGAAAATAAATACATTTATTTCGCGGACACCACATAAACGCTGTACAAGTGGGGTGGGCATGGGGTGCAGCAACATGACACATCCGCTCATCTTCGTTCGTTACAGCACAAGAGGACACTAATGTGAACCTGCTTCACTGCATTAATTATCATCTTGCAGGAATACTCTAGACTAGGCCTCTCGTAAGGATCCACGGTGATCTCAAAGCCTACACAGACTAGCTTCGAGCCAGCGGTCATCATCTGGGGCTGGCACGCAGACTGTCCCCCCTGGAATGTCCTTGGGCACCACCGGCCATGCTTTTCATGCAGTCGATGTGCACGATGGACCCATTGGGGCACCATGCAAATGAGGGCTCCTGGAAGGGCCTGCGGCAAACAGCACACATCCTGCAAAGTGGAAAGGAGGAAAACATGCTTTTCAATCAGTTTACACCAGCAGCAACAACAACAACAACAACAAAAACTAGCAAAAGAAAACGGTACGGTTTTAATGTAGCTAAACCGAGTAGATATGCGAAAGCATGTGTTGCTTAATCTCGGCTCATGGTTTTGCTTTCCTGAGTAGTCAGCAAGTCTGGCGACAATATTAGACTCAGCTTAAGCTCTGATCAATGTTAAGCTTATCTGATCTGTTCGAGCCGTTAGATGGAAGTTGATGAAGACAAAGATGTGCAATGCACAGCGCGAGAGTGTGTTGCAGTTTAACACGAGGCGTGACAGGCTGCGGCAATAGCATAGTGTTCTCGTGAAGTGGCCAGCGAAGGTGATCTGTTTGCGTTGTTGCAGAACCGAAACCCAGGTGAGACAATATTTATTTCATTTCTGCGCCCTCACTCAAGGTCAAGGACGCGACAAGATTCTTGGTCAGGTTTGACACCGTGGAGTAGTGCTTTCATACTAAAAAGAGACTTTCAGCATCCCTTTCTGATTTTTTAGCACTAGTCAAACATGGAAGCTATAAAGAACTAACACGAGCCCTCAGAGACAGGGACTCGTACTCTTCCAATTTTTCTATGAAGGAAGGTGCCATGTGAAGGAATCTGGTTTTCATAACGTTCAGACAAAAGTGTCAGCATTTCTGTAACAAGCTCTACACCACAGCACAGCTTTGCAACACAGCAAATGTCACTCCCTTGAGTAGAAATTGAACTGGCACTTACAATCTAAAAAGTTGTGTATGTACATGTGAAACACTAGGTGCAACTGCCGTAGAAGTGCATTCCCACCAAAGCACCTTCTCCACACTACTGTTCTGTGCATGTCCCTCTCCTGTATTCCACTGGTTGAAATCAGCTTGTACTTTGCATGCGCAGTCTACGTTGGCGACGGCTGAAAGCAGCAGCTTCTAGCACGTGCCTGCCACTGCGCAAGCACAGCTGGTGCCTCATGGCATAGTTTCTCAAAATCACCAAGATGGAGAAGTGGCGCCACCATCTATGAGAGTTTCTTAAAGAGCGCTTCACAAGGGGCATGCTGGGAAGACATGGTTTTGTATTTGGCTTGCCTAGTGTTGGGCCGAAACTGTGGATTCTGCTCCAGAATCACGTCTGTGCCACAATACCGTGGCTAGATCTAGCCACTGCAACTGCACTGCTATACATGTAAGCTACATGCGTATGCTATATATGGCCGTACAAACAGTGTACACTGTGGACGGTGAGAATCTGGTGCGCAACGCCTAGAATGCATATCACCACAAAATATGCGACAATGGCTGTGGCATTTGCACCACCTGTGCAGGCATAATCAGTGTTCAAAAGTCGGGGTGCCAAAAAGAACTTTCCAAAATTAACTACAGTTGGAGACATCTTCAGAATGAAGCGGTAAATGCCTCTCAAAGAAAGCCCTCCATCCAATGATGCTGACCAATTCTCATGCTGTTGTGGTTAATCTCTTAGGACTTGCTAGCGTGACATCGCAGAGGGCGACATATGAAAGGGGATTAGCCATGCCTTAATCAGACTGACCACAGCATCATGAAAATCAGTCGACGCCATTGGCTGAGGACTTCCTTTGAGGGGCATCTGCAACCTCGTCCTCGTACAGATTCTCTAAGGTTCGTCTACGGAATTTGCAAATCACCAGATAAAATCAGCCTACAGAAGCCATCGGTTGTGTCAAGTGCACATTGTGCTAAAATTCACAGTTGAAGCAACATACAAGACATGAAAGGCTAAACAAAAAGACATATGCCAAGAAGTTCTTGCGTTTGTCTTTTGTGCCAGTGAGAACCAGAATAATAAGTGATGCGCTAACGCAGATTCTGGCTTTCTGGATCATGAACACACTGCCTACTGAGCTTTCAATAAAGGCTGTACGAACAAAATGTTTTTTTGGTATAATGTGTTTAGGGGAAATGTCCACAGTGGGGTATAATTTGAAATGTTAGGGACTTCGCAGTGATTAGTAACAAGCAATTTGAAGTATAATTTGAAAACTGTATTTTGCAATCATTTGTCACTTAGCTTCACCTGAACTCTCGTGTCAAAAGAACATTTTGATGCCAATTCAACATTATGGAAGCAAGCTCTGCACTAAATTGATGAAGAGGTGAGAGCATCCTATTTTGTCAGAGCACTCAGAGCATGCAAATTCGCAGGTCCATCGACTGACAGAGTTTCAAATTCTCATGACACACCAAAAATCGTGAGGACACTTTGGCAACTAAAGTGTTGAGAGGCGAAAGCCGAGGACACTATGCCGTGACAACTTCCAAACTATAAATCTTTCGGGCATCTTAAGTGTTAATTACGCTTAATGACACATTTTTCCACCTATACAAATTCGATGTTTTTCTGACCATTCTGTGACTATTTTCACTATGCCGTGACGACTTCCGGTGGATGTGATGTCACACCATTCCCGTGGCTATATTTATACCCAAACTATACATCTTTCGGGGATCTTAAGTGTTAATTACGCTTAATTACACATTTCTCCATCTAATTTGACACAAATCCAACGTTTTTTCCGACCATTCTGTGACAATTTTCACTATGCCGTGACGACTTTCGGTGGATGTGACGTCACACCGTTCTCGTGGCGATATCGACATCCGTGCCATTTTGACACGATTTCGACATTTTATTGCGAAAGCAATACTACTTGCACTTTGCGTGGTGACCACCATCGTGCCGCAGCGGTGACCACCATTGACCTTCATTTGACCTTGATTGCATTAGTTGGATTAGATTGGATTACATTAGGTTAGATTACATTAGATTAGAGTAGATTACATTGGATTGGAATCGTTTGGATTGGATTGCATTGGATTGGATAGAAGTGGATATGATTGGAATGGATTGGATGGGATTGGTTTGGACTGGATTGTATAACCGATGCATCACCACAAGTCTAACCACAAGCACCACCACCAGCTACACTACCAGCTGTACCATGGCGCAGGTATGGATAGTGCTTTCGCAATTACCAGGCTTGACCAAGCTAAGCCACAGCGAATTTTTTTTTGCCTATAATTAATTAACTAATTATTCTACAGTCATCAAACTTGGCTTCTCGGTTCATTTTTCCTCCTCCACCTGAAGCAACCATTGGTTTTCTTCTATCTTTTCTAGTTCCCGAGTTAAAGGCGTGTGACACGTTTTGTTAACGAACAGACGACAGTATGAGCCATTAAAGGCTTTCGCCTTAATACGACAGTGACCCCGAGCACCCACCTGTCCTCGGTGAGCGTCATGGAGTTCTGGTGCAGCAGGGCTTCCCGCCACCGCACCTGCAGGTTCTCCGCACGAGAGAGGGCGCTCTCAACCCGCGCCATGTTGCACCGGTGCAGGGAGGTGCGCACCGCCTTGGTCAGGAACTGGTCCATCAGGGACACGGACCAGTCGGCCGGCAGCAGCTGCAGCACCTGAACAGCCCCGAGCAGTGAACTCAGGCATTCTCCTCGCCTCTCAGTTGCAGTTCAGTAATTGCAAAATTAACTGTGTAATTCTTTTTTTTCGGCTCAACTCTGATCCAGGTGGGCTTTAGAGTGGGCCATCTCCCTGGCGGGAGCCGGTACAATTACCACAACTTCTTCATGCCAAGGGATGGAAAAATGTCTCAGAGCTTTTCTGGCTGCAATACTGCACCCTTTAATGGGGGCAGAATGGGACGTCATGAACTGTTAAAATCTACGGTTGATCCACATGGCCAAGATCCACGTGGTTAAGATCCACGCGGCCAGACACAACTTGCACTACACCAAGACACTGAAAATCTGCAAGGAAGACGTTCAACGTCATCATTTCATTCTGCAGCCAAGTAGCAGCCCGGCATTGGCAACAAATCAAATAAAAAAGAAAAAAGAAATATGGCGTCCATTCAGAAACCAAAATGTAAATGACTGATGAGGAAACAAGCTTTTTCTCAATGTGGAAAAGACTGTTCAATAGCAACCATGGTACTACCTGGTGGTCTCTTTGAGTTGCCAAGCTCAGAGCTTTCCCCGGGCAGCTCAGGACTTCATCCAGAGATGCATACGGGCAGTTCCAGGCTGCCCAGGGCTTTCCTGGATCTGATGCACTTGGTACACCGAGGAGACGCTTCCCCAAAGCTCACTGTAGTCTTCACAGTGAAAATTGCCACTCAGTAGACAGCTATGCAAACCCCTTGCGATATCAAGTACATCCCGTGAAAAAGCTTGCTTTCTCTCATCAAGAACACGTACCCCTTTTCATTGACAGAGAGAAACTTGATCCCATCATGCATAGCCATTCACTTCAGACCATTATGAGGTGACCATAATGAGATGACCATTCAGCAGCCACTGCAGAGGGGCCATGCTACATTCTTCTGTTCTCATGGTAGCCACTCTCTGATTACGAATTCCTATGCTCTTGCCATACTCTCCTCTTTCCAGGGTAACTAGCCTGCGGGTGGCTGCCATGGTAACCATTCTCTCCTTGCGCCTTGCTCTCTCGCCATACCTTCCTCTTAACACAGAGAGCACTCTCTAGCTGGTTCCCATGGTACCCCCTTTCTGGCTTTTGCGGTAACCACACTTCCTGTAGTAAACACCCGCTGGTTATGCTTCCCTCCCCTCTTGTCATACCCAACTCCTCCTTTCACAGTAACCACCCTTCGAGTGGTTTCCATGGTCACGCACCGACCGGTTATGCTGACTGCTATGATTAGTGACTATCGCAATATGACGCAGAATCCAGGAACAGGCGCTTAACAGCTGTCAATGTAAAAGGGGGCTGTTTAAATCTGTTTTCATAGAGTACTGCTTCTAGATGTTGAGATCTACAAATGCACCTTTCTTCTGCTATTACGCATCAGTAGTGAACAGAATTTGAATACAAAAGTATAGTACCATTCTTTCATTCTGCAGTTATTGCAAGCATTGCAATGCCACAGAGTTCTAGTGAATCTAGAAGACATAGTCATAATGGGCACTGTACAGCCGTCTCTTGATAATTCAGACTTGCACGGGGCCAAAAAATTGTTCGAATTATGTGGACTTTAATTTAAAGGAAGCGGTTTTCCTATACCTCATGGTGACGAGACTAAACAGTCAGTTCAAGTTAACTTGGACATTTGAATTAAGCACGTGAGGATTAACAACAGCACACGGTACAGACGGCAGTCTGAATCACCCTTGTGAAAAGTGCTTGAGCGGCACACTTCCCTGCATTAAAAATCTGACACTTCATCGCAGCCTTTAGCTTTTATGCACAACACTCGCGCGTAAGTATACTGCCACACAGACCTGCAAGCAAGGTGGGCATGAGCACTTCACCTAGAGATCATGAGCTGCTTTCCAATTTTAGTTTTTACTGCGTGGTGCACACCGCTCGAGCACTCTACACAGGGGTGACATAGACTGTACATATCTTTGCACGTCCACTGCATGTCTAAGGCTTAAATTAAGTAATGAATTCAGGCTAACACTTAAGATGAGAGGCTCACCATGTCAGTGATGCCTGTCTGACCTTCACAGTTTGACAACATTTATAGCTTAGCGTACCGGCTTACAGACAGCACGTACAAAACAAGAATCCTCACCTTCACGGCATCAAACTCGGCCACTTCACTGTTTAACAGCTGAATGGCAGCCGGCAATAAGGCTTCCTGGTCATTCTTCCTGCAAAACAATAGCACACAGTGATGGTTGCTTTACGAGGAAGGCAAAGCAGCTTTTCATACTAATTTGGCTCCCAGAAAGTGTATTCCAGAAAGCTCCCAGAAAGATTTCAAGATATTTCTGCAGAGACCACTATGTTATTGTGAACATGCAGCAGTTTTATTCCCCTCGAATGAAATTCTAAAAACCTTGGGAGCCTGAGCACAGCTGTAACTGTGTTTTTGCTAACTAACCACCGTTACCGGTTTCCGAATGTTTCCAGCAATTCAGGAACAATATTCAATTATGCGTATAGCTTGAGCAGCCTCGGCTGGAGAAATGAAATCAAGACAGCATGAGAGCAAGAATAACAACAGAAGGAGTCAAAAGTGTCAGGCAAAAAAAGAAAAAAAAAACCCCTCATGTATGAGTGACATCTGTGGAGAGTCGTTATCCATAACTAAACTGGTAGGGCAAAGGAAAAAAGTTGTAAACCTAGAAGTAGTTTGGCAAACAGACACAGCTGCCAATAAAATACAAGAGGGCGAAGCATAGAGAAACCAAGGCAACAAAAAAAACTTGGAGGAACAAAAACTTGTTGCCTCTACAACATAAACATAAAAAAGGTAGGCTAGAAAGACACGCTGGACCTGCTCGCTAGGGACAGAATACCAAGGCTATAAAAAGGGACATCAGCAGATGCACAGAAAAATAACGGGATAATCACGCAAGTGTTACAATTCTGTGAAAGCAGCTGGAATCACCCTCAATGATTACTTTGATCCTTGTACCCTAGTCAATGCCTTTACTCTAAGCCAAGGCTTTCCATGGGCGACAGAATTTTTCTGGATCATGAAGGTGGACACAGGTGGGTGAATGGGTGGGTGGACAGCTGCATAGCTAAGGGGTTGGGGTGGGGAGGTGGCTGAGGGTGGTGCTTGTGTGGACCAGTTGGCTTTCCCACTGTGTCTTTGAATTTGATTTCACCATCACTTTTAATGCGTAGCATTAGACCCCCATGTTAGAAAAAAGTGTACACCAGCGATGTTCTACACACAGCCTCTGAGAAGCACCTGCCACATTCCACTCTTGGTAGGTGAAAAAATAGAGGGAAATCCCCCTCTCCATTTGTTGGGGAAAGCCCAGGAAGTGGCTATCTTGGACAGAGGAGGTTCTGACCTGGGTGGATGAATGCACAATTTGAAGGTTGTTTGCCACAAGAACAACCTCATGTGTGGCTACTGTGGGAGGTGGACGGTGAAGTGGAAGGTGAGCTGAGAAGAGGAACAGAGATATCGGAGTGGCGCACACACGCCAGACACCACTCTTCCATTGAAACGGTTGTGTGTGAGCTTTCCTTGATGGTTAATGGTGGTGCGTGGTGCTTGTGAGTGGATCTTATAGAAACAGCACCTTCAATGATTGGTATACAAAGTGTCGAAGATGTGCGGCGAGCCGGTGAGCCGAATAGCAACGCCTTCGAACAGCATTTCAGCAACAGATGGGGGATAGTGTTCTCGAGAGCTTCAAAGCAGCAGATGCAAAAAATGAAGCGTCGTAAGTATCAAGCTGAAAGGGAGAATGGGCCTACAAGCGGTTGCACTGGAGCAATGGCATAAACATGCAGACCCAAGGTATGCAAAGCAGAAGTTGAAGCTAAACCACGTTTGCAATGGAGTCAGGCACACACGTGTAAATGGAGAAAACAAGTAGAAACATGCAAGTGTAAAGAAGTACAAAGAAGACTAAGTGTGCAGTAGAGGTGGATATAAAGAACTGTGTGTAATGCGTTGTGTCATGCAAAGGGAAATGAAAGCCTGATGCGAAGCATTTCCGTAGGATTGGTGCATATATCACATTTCAATTTTTCTGCTTCGATGTTATGTGGGCTTCTAGTAGGTGGCTGCATTATGGCTGCCTTCTAGTAGGTAGGTGGCTGCCTTATGAAGTGATGAGGCAGGCGGGTTGATGGAGGGTGGCGCTTTTGGAGGGTAGAGTTGGGTGGGTGGGTGGGTGGTATAGGGTGCTTCTGCAGAGCTAAGGTGGACGTAGATGGAGTGGGGCAGCGGATAGAAGGGTTGGGTGACATGGTTATGAAATCTGAAGGGGTACAGTAGCTGCGGTTTGTGTAGGGTAGGGGTAATCAGGGGGTCACCAGGATAGGCCTTAGCTCTGCGGTCATTGATGACAACGATAAAGGTGTGAACTAGTAGAGAACTACTGATGACCGATAGGGCAACCAAGCGAACGCATACTAGACACAGCACTATGCTGGCACCGGGTTCTGGACTCGAGTAAGAGCACATGTCTACATGGCAACAGAGGAAGGGCGTACGGCAGGCTGCTGTCCAGGTAGACGGCCAGGAGGGTGTGGTAGAGGCGATGGCGGAAGCGCCGGTCCCGTCCCTGGGACAACCGCTGGCAGTAGTCCTCGGCTGCCTGGTAGTCCTTGAGCTGGTGGACCAGGATGCGCAGTGCCTTGTCGTGGTCCTCCAGCTACCACAAGGAAGGAAGGAACGCACGGGTAAATCACAATGTTCCAAACTTGTAGATTCCCTCACCTAGTGATGACATCTCTGCGCATACCTATATTGTCAAAAATGAATCAAGTTTAGCTACATAAAAAGATAGCATGTTCAGGATAACCACCGAGAACAGAAGGCTGGAGCTTACCTCTGGATGTCAATGTTAAGGCCCCTAGTTTCCCGCGAATCCATGAAAATTTGGGGATTTAAGTAGTTTTTGCGAAACTGTGTGTTACAGCCATACTTTCTTTTTTTGATGCTATTGTTGCTACAGACAACAGGAGGAATGACAGAGCAATGAAAAAATTACCATTTTACCTTATCTGCCTGAATATAAGGCGAGGGGCAGTTTGAGAACTCGAGGAGAATTTCAAAAAGAAGTAGTATTACAATTATAATGCAATCTCAAACAGTACATGCCAGTTATAGCCAAGGGCCCCCTCAAAAAATGCAGACAGCATGCTAAAATACAGAAGCAGCAGATGCATAGACATATTTAAGAGGAAACACCACAGATGCGCACGCCACAATTCAGCAAAGGCAAGCCTCTGATACTTGACCGCATGCAGAGTTTCATGGTCAGCGTTGTGCTGCTGCTACTTGGTGTTTTAAGGTGCCCAGTCCTACACCCGTTTGTCCTTCTTTGCTTTTCCTACACTCAACTCTTCCTGCGGCTTCTCTTTCTGAACGACCCACACTGCCTTCTTTCAACAGCCACCTTCTGCTTTGCACCTGCACGCTTTGCCTCAAGGCAGTTAAAAAAAAAGTGGGCTTCTCCTAGTGGCTCTCAAGTATGGTGGCGAAGGTCACTTTAGCTAGCCTGAAAGCTAAGGAAAAAAACTATAATCATTCTATATTCATCCTTTCGTTCTGAATATAGCACATGGGGCATTCTGAAGCGTTCTTTGATGCTTACCGCGATATTTTGCTCAGAAAGTTTGAGGCCTTACGCGATGCACAAGTACAACATGCAATTATGAGCAATATTACAAGAACCATTACAGCAAGACAGTTCCAAAGCCTGCAATTGCCCGCAATAGTCAGGCAGCAACATCAGCAACACTATTTGTACTGCTGCAGTCTAAGCAACAATAGGCAGCGTGCAATGATGCTGAGGCTAGCACATATTACTTCAAAAGTTTCATCTTTGAAGCAAAGCTGCCCACAGCCACTCAATCTTGATTATTTTAACATCAAAAAATGATACACAACAAATAAAAAGCACTGGGGAATTTTAACGCATCTTAAGAGTAGAATGCAATAGCGTTAGTGATCCCCATTGTAGTCGCTTAAGTGTTCCAAATTTTGGGGGTCCTCACATTTTCAGCCATGACGGTGCTATGACTCAGGTGCAGCACCACAGTGGGCAGGTAGGTGGCAGCTACATTGAATTTGGCAACAGTGGGCAGTTTGCTCACAATCCAGAGGGCAAGCTGCCACCTACCACCATGGGAAGGTTGTGAAGGTGTCACAAGGCCACGTGACCTCTCTCGTCCAATCAGGGAATTTCGTAGGGAATTTCAGATTTGGCAGTGCTATCTGACTGGTCAATCGGGGTCACGTGAGCCTGATGATGTTAGCAGGGATTTCGTTACGAAGAATCCGGAAATTTTTTGTGAGACAACAGCCTAAATGTCATCCCATTAAAGAAAGGAAGCTAGTGTCTATTAAAAAAAAATCCTCCAATCACTACTCAAGTATCCCAGGTTTACACACGTTTTATATCTATAAGAAGCAAACAAGTGGGTTTTCAGACATCGCAGGACATCTGTCTCCAGCTTCAGCCCTTCTTTATTCAGCGGTATTCAGCTTCAGAATGACCTTCTGCATAAACGAGACTTAGCCCATTGCGCTATCGCTTCATACCCTTAAAGGTGCAGTGAAGAGGAATCTGAACTTGTCTTTTTGCCGCGGGAACTCGATCTGCACGTTCCGAGCATTCTTAGAAACTTCGATTTATTGCCCTGTGTGGCCGATGTCCCTAATTAAATCAGATTAACGTTCGGCTCCTGCCTTTATTTTTTAAATTCTCCCCGTACGGTGGGCGGAGTCGACCAACGCATTGAGTGCCTTTCAGCCAGCTCCATGGAGGCTTTGCTTTCGCTTTATTTTGTTTTTTAGGTTTCCGTGAATAAATAGATTCATTCGCAGCTAATATAGCCGCAAAATAAGCCCGAAGAAATAAAAATATGCGCGGACTATTTGCTACTACGGACTACTACGTATTACTCCGCCGATGGCAGAGCGGCAAGCCACCTCGGGACTGGGTGAAAGGCACTCCATGCGTTGGTCGACTCCACCCACCGTACGGGGAGAATACAAAAAGTAAAGGCGGGAGCCGGACATTAATTCGATTTAATTAGGGAAATCGGCCACACAGGGCAATAAGTCGCAGTTTCTAAGAATGCTCGGAACGTGTAGATCGTGTTCCTGCGGCAAAAAGACGAGTTCAGATTCCTCTTCAGTGCACCCTTAAGAAAGAGCTTAAGTGTCCCCTGCAATTTTTTGCATCCCTACACACTTCATGGCTCAATTCAGCACTGACCCCATCACCAACTATAAACCCAAATCCCAGCCTCCAGCAGCTGCATAGTCCTGTAGTCACTGACCTTTCCGTAGAGGATGGCGCACTCCTGGTGCAGGCTGTTCTCCAGGGCCCTGCCCAACAGCAGCTGCACCCGGTAGAAGTTCGATGTCCGCAGCAAGTGCTGAAGCTTGTCCCTGAAGGGCCAATGGGGAAAGGAAGAGGAATTAGCACCTAACTTGACAACCGTTAAAATTATTTTGAGCAGATAGATTTCTGATTGCACTATTGGCAACCAGAGGGCAACCAGAGAGGGTATAGTGGCGCTCTTGGATGCACACTGTGACTTCGTCTGGTTTGGTTTGGTTCTCTGGGGTCTGTCCCAAAGCGACTGAAGGCTATGAGAGACGCCGCAGTGGAGGGCCCCAGAAATTTCGACCACCTGAGGTTCTTTAATGTGCGCTGCCACCGCACTGCACAGGGGCCTCTCGAACTTCGCCTCCATAGAAATTCAGCCGCCACGGCCGGGATCGAACCCGCGTCTTTCGGGTCAGCAGCCGAGCGCCATAACCACTGAGCCACCGTGGCTGTGACTTCACCTGCAGTAGCAGCAGCTGTCATCATAAAAATGCTGCAACCTCTTTCAGTTACTAAGGCTAGCGAACTGCTCAAGAAAACAGGGGGCTGTGAAAGGTACAGGGCGTGGCATTGGCATGTAAACAAGCACCTTGCAAGATGCAATAGCAACTAACTGACCAGCTCGATTCAAACTTGTACCACAGCACTCAATTAGTTTTCTGTACCCCAGCTTGCCTACCCCTACTTAGCCTCACTGCTTTGCGAACAGGGTTCAGCTTAAGTTAAGGACAACACAGCGAGCTATAGGAAGAAAAATGATAGGTGTGACGCTAAGAGATCGGAAGCGGGCGGAGTGGGCGAGAGAACAAACGCGGATTAATGACATCCTAGTTGAAATCAAGAGGAAGAAATGGGCTTGGGCAGGGCATTTAATGCGAAGGCAAGGTAATCGCTGGTCCCTAAGGCTAACAAAGTGAATTCCAAGAGAAGGCAAGCGTAGCAGGGTGCAGCAGAAAGTTAGGTGGGCGGATGAGATTAAGAAGTTTGCGGGGATGCAGTGGCCACAACTGGCAAAGGACAGGGTTAATTGGAGAGAGACGTGAAAGAGGCCTTTGCCTTGCAATGGGCGTAGTCAGGCTGACACTGATGACGTGAATGCCTTAACGTTACTTCCGCCTTTCTCTTTTTACTGCGCCGAAACACGGCTGACAAAGTGCTTCATGAAAGACATCCGGACAAATTGCTCACCGCACTGTCTTGAGCTTTGCAGAGTCAGCACTGGGCCCATTCTCCTTGAGGTAGCGCAACACTGCGTCCAAGTACATCACTGCCAGAAGGGTGTGGTATTTCTCCTTCTGAAAAGGCAACATTATGCGTGCCAACAAAGGATCCCTTCATTGCGAAGCAGTTACTTCATATGCCATAACCAAAAACTCCCTTACTCAGATCTCCCCCCAAAAAACATACTTTTGGCACTTTTTTCCTTAAAGGGATTTGTAATATCCCTGCATTATGTTGTGGTATTTTTTTCTCATTAGTCACCACCATTATTGCAATTAACAAAAGCCAAATCATGGGAATTAGCTGAGTATCACTCGCAGTTCATTTGAATTTTCTTTTCAGTGTTTTACCACGCATTTCAAGCAAGAGCAACCCATGAGAAAATTTGGCTGCCATCACCTATGGTTATGTGTTAAACGAAAAAGTTAGGAATCGTGTTTTAAGCTATGTTCAATCAGAATGCCTTTCTTAATGGAAGAAAGTAAAAAAAAAAAGCACATAACTGACTAGCAAGAAGCCGTTTCTCGTTTGTGGGTTCATCGTTCGAGCTAGCATCAGCCCATCATGATTAAGTATTTACTCCCAAATTTGTCGACCCATTGTGTAGGCTACACCCTAGCTTTGGGAGCTGGAAAAAGATCAAATCTCAGATTGGAACATTGTATGAGTTATCCAACAAAAGCTCTGAGCTGCCAACATCCAAGCGATTAAGGTGACTAGCACAGTCTGCTGCACATCATTGACGCAGTGATACAGTAAAAGCTTGTTAACTCAAACTTCAAGGGACCAGAAAAACGTCCGAATTATCCGAAAGTTCAAATTATCGAATGACTCCGCAAAACTGTCAATAACTGCTAGCATCACGGTAAATTTATTTGGCGAAAGACTGGGCAATGGTTGCTGGTTTTTGAGAAGAGAACAGCACGGCGACGTTTGTTTTTCACGTCTCCATTAATGCTTTATTGCATGCATACTCTCAAGAGCCCTGTGACCAAGCAGTGCAATGACATGTGCCACTCACCTCAAGCTTCTTCTGGAAGACGAGGTACTCCAGGTAGAGGACAACCGCATCGGTGAACCGGTGCAGGTACTCCAGCACACTCTCCGGTTTGAGTTCGTCCGACTCCGGCTCGTCAGGTGGCCTGTCTGTGAATATCTACGGATGGAACAGAACATCACTGTTTGCCCTGGCTTCGGGGGAAACTGCTGGTCATTAACCTACGAACTGCCACGTCAGACCAGATTAGAGCGCATGTCTATCAGGCAGTAGCTGCCTGTTGGTGCTGCACTATGGATATGTGCAATCTATATATATATATTGTCACGTTGTAGTGACGGCAGTCCAGCGGTCAGTAGGACACCAACAAGACCTGGAAATGAAGCTCTTTATTTGGGCTGACTTGCGCCCGCAAAAGAACTGAATCACTCGGCGGCGGCGTAAGCAACAAACGTGCTCGTCAGTCGTCGAACTACGAATGTCCGCTGCTCGCGGCATCGCTCAATTTAAAGCCGGCAAGGAAACTTCGAGATAACAGGTCAAGATCAACTACAGTAATCTGGAAAAACCGAGATGCAGCTTTTCATGGCTGCGATCAATCGAGATTAGTCCGGTCGCTTCTCTTGTCACGAAAAAAAATGATAACAGCCCTTTCCTGCAGCCTTGAGCGTGAACAAACACTACAATGATATGTGGCAATATATATACAGGGTGTTTCACGTAACTTGAACCAAGGACTAAAAAAAATGCGGTAAACCGCGGCCTGCTGAAACCACCGAAACATTGTTCGCCATCATGTGGCGCTCTCAGAACATTTTTTTCATTGCGCTTAATTAGTTAATTAACTAAGATGGATTATGCAAATTTTCAAATATCCATTTTAGTGCCAAGACCGTTAGTTAGGTTGTAGAGAAAGTTTATAAACAAACGATCCAGTTTATTGTAGCATCGTATCTCCTATGGGGTCCTTTTTTTCGGCATCTAAAGAAAGCCTGCGAAATATGAAAAAATACCATGTGACTACGCTCGTGCGCTACCAAATTGCAGCGCTCTCAATGGCGTTTCGAGCAAACGGTGTGTGCCCGCTGACCGTGGTGAAGTGAACGGCCTGTTATATATGTTATATACACTGTTATATAAGTAACAGTTATAGTATATATATATTTGGAGGACATATTATAACACTAAAGTAGCTTTTAGTAAATGTATGGACCAGTTCAGAACAGTCACTGGGCAGGAGGAATTAACAGCAAATACATTGCTTTCCTCAGCCTTTTCAGTTCTGCACCCTGCAGGTCAATGACCTCAACAAGCGAGCTGCCCCTATAGACCACAACATGAGGAAATCAACAACCCTTGGCTGCTGAAAACATGAAGCCGCATTCGTGACTTAGTTTTAGACTCCCATAGCCTACTGTGCTCAGCAGCCAAATGCCGCCTAGTGAGTGCAGACATTGAGCGGCATGTGCGTTCAGTCTTTGAGAATCAATTTACATGCCTACAGTCTGCAGCTTCCCAGCGCACTTTTCGAGACGAGCTAATATTTTGGGTGTGTTGACTTGTGCCCTAAAAATTGGAGATAGTGCATTTGCTCAAGCTGCCACCGTGTTGTCCGACTCTAGACGTACAGATTTCAGTTAGCTCTTGACCGAAGCGGTGTTCCATTTAAATTTACGGTCACCGAAATAGAAAAATGCACCACACAATGCATACTCCACTATTGCAAGCACCCAACTCCATCGCTTCTATAAGTGGGCAGTAACAACTGTGAAACAATTTTCTTTTATTTTTTATTATTATTTTGTGCTCTGGATGACACCACAACGCCCTGTATATAGGCCTTGGCAAAGCAGAGGTGCGTGTTCTGAAAGCGTCGGACAACTTTAGGAATTTCAGAGTGCGTACCTTGACCCCGACTTCTTGGTCCTTTTCAAGTGCCAGTTCTGCAAACGACCATAGCAGCTTGTGGTTGCTTAGCCTGTAAGATGAAGGCACACAGGGCTGCTGAGGAGGCTTCGGCTGTTTGCAGCTCGAGGGCTCACCAACAAGGCAACATTCACGCCAGCCCACTCAGGCGGTCACTAAATAATAATAATTGATTATGAGGAGAGAAAAGGCACAGTAACTGATGTGATCTCAGTGAACCGGTACTCACCTACGGGGCAGAAACGTGGAGGCCAACAAAGAGGGTTCAGCTTAAGTTAAGAACAACGCAGCGAGCCAAGGAAAGAAAAATGATCGGTGTAATGCTAAGAGGATGGAAGCGGGCGGAGTGGGTGAGAGAACAAACGCAGGTTAATGACATCCTAGTTGAAATCAAGAAGGAAGAAGTGGGCTTGGGCAGGGCATGTAATGCGAAGGCAGGTTGACCGTTGGTCCTTAAGGGGGAACACTGGTCTTGAAAATAAAATTTTATTAATCAAGTCATAGTTATGAAATTTTCAGGGCGCATGTATTTTTGTGTGCTGATTCTAGATATGTCATTTAATTTCGTGTAAAACAATTCCTTGAGCACTTATGCACTTTTTACGCAAGTATTTTGTGAAGTGTTTTGAAGAAAATTTGCTGCGGGAAACTCGCTGAAATGTATGCCATTGGGTTCTCTTGACACCAAGGAATGCAATAAGGGTGAAATTATCATCCTGGCTCTCATAGAACTCGAGCTATAGGCTACTGAAGCTACCACTTCAGAAACGGGAACACACACTTTCCTTCTCATTTCTGAAGCGACAACTTCAAAACTCTATAACTTAAGTTCGATGATAGGCAGGAAGACAATTTCACCCTTATTGTATTTCTTGGTGTCAAGAGAACCCAATGGCATACATTTCAGCGAGTTTCCTGCAGGAAATTTTCTTCATAACTCTCCGCAAAATACTAGCATGAAAAGTGCACAAGTGCTCAAGGAATTGTTTTACACGAAATTAAATGACATATTTAGAATCAGCACACAAAAATACATATTCCCTGAAGATTTCGTAACTGTGACTTCATTAATAAAAATTTTTTTTTCAAGACCAGTGTCCCCCCTTAAGGGTAACGGAGTGGATTCCAAGAGAAGGCAAGCGTAACAGGGGGCGGCAGAAAGTTAGGTGGGCTGATCAGATTGAGAAGTTTGCGGGAATACAGTGGCCGCAACTGGCGAAGGACAGCGTTCATTGGAGAGACATGGGAGAGGCCTTTGCCCTGCATTGGGCGTTGTCAGGCTGATGGTGATGATGATGCTGATGATGAGTGAAATTCAGAACCACAGGGTGAGGGAAGAAATGAAGGAGAGGGTGAAAGGAGGATCAGAGAAAGAGTCACTGTGGAGGCGGGTTACTGATTAAACTTTGACCATTGGAATGTCTCTATCATACGCTGACATTACACAACACACGGAAATCTTGCATGACATCAGCGCAGACGTAATAAGATGAATGTCTCAGCTTTCTATGGGAACCAAATCTAGTCAGGCAGCTGTAGACATGCCGGAACACAAAAAGCACATACTGCTTATATAACATTTGGGTAATGGTAATTACTACAAAACTACTTGAGAAAAAAACAGGTGAGGAACCCACAAGTAAGGAGAGATTTCATGTTTATATATCTTCCGATGCTTTTTTTTTCTTACCAGCAAATACATGTTCATCGCACTGCACTATGCTTGGTATGTACAGAGTTGAAAAATTATTTATCAAGGACAGACACTTGAAGAAAGCGCCAGTGGTGTACGGATATACCAATGGCCAATTCTAAATGCACACGTCTAGAAAGACAGTGTCATTCAACATTTTCCATGTTCAGCGTGTAACAGAGTGAATGACACTCCATGAATGTGCAGATTTGATGCCTGTCATGACACACAATGGCAGCTATGCTAGAATCCTGTGCTCACAAACACGCACAGCTATGACATATGCGACTCTTGCTTTGCTGGACATTGGTGAGTGGTATGACAAACATGGCATGGCATAAAATGAACAGCAAGATATAATGCAATCTGCAGTACCCACATAACGTGAAAGCAGTAAAAACTTGGCTTGTCAAAGGTGAATTACTGCCTGGTTCCCCCACAGAGCACCTTTCAACAGCTGACAAATAAGCTGTGTTATATGGGCACAAATGAAGCCTGTGCCCACAAGTGTACAAGCTTTTACACTGTTGCATGCTGATCATAAAGTGGAGAAGTAGTGTATCCAAAATTCACAGGCAATACGCAAACAACATGAATAGTTTTCATTCATGGCTATCATGAGCGCTCCTACCATTAATCACTGCAAAGGTGAGTCTGAAAGGCTCGTCGGTCTCACATTCCCATAAAAGTGTGACACATATTGCTACAGTGGAATCTAGTTAACATCGAATGCCAGTATAGTCGAACTGATTCTTTTGTCACATCAGCATCAAGTGTTATTATTTATAGCAAGAATCTCACGAAAGTTTGCACACAGATGCGTTTTTCTCTTCTGATTCTAGAAATGTAATCATAATTGAGCTGGTGGTCTTAGATCAAAGGTTATCTTAAAGTCTATTGCATAATTAGGTAATTTTTTATGCAGCTTTAATGAACTTTCTCATTGCATTTTGTTGCTTTTAATTACGTGAATTGAGAGCCAGAGAGTTCCGAAACATTCATTAAAGCTGCGTAAGAAATTACCTAATTATGCTCTAGATAACTTTTGATCTAAGACCACCAGCTCAATTATGAATATTTTTGAAATTAGAAGAGAAAAATGCATTTGTGTGCAAAATTTCATGGGATTCCAGCCATAAATAAAGACTATCATCCCCCTTTAAGAAGACTCCCATCACTTTGACATCCTAAAAATTTTAATTAAATTTCTGTACCCTTTGAATTCCAATTACGGAGTGTTAACTGCGCAAACAAAGGTAATCCCCAACACATGGGGGTGAGTACTCCTAGAATTCAGTTAAACTTTTTATCAGATTTTCACCTTTCGTTCAGCTGTGAATCAACATAAAAGTGTGAGCATGAGAGAGATAAGCACTGCAATGACAATGATGCATCTGAGCAGCATTACTGTGCCTTGCAGCTTGATCATCAACTTGAACAGCTTGCATGCACATTATGTGCAACACGATCTTTTAACCGAAAGCTAGCTGATAGTCTGCACACTAGGAAAGCACGTCATGCTTGGAATCACAACACGCAGCAAGACGGAAACATTTCAGAGATAGTAAACAGAAGGCAGGCCTCACCTACCTAGAGAGGTAGTCAACGTAATATTGAAGGCCTGGGAATGTCTTGTCCTCGAGCTCCCCGGAGAGAATGCTGCAGTGCAACAACAGCGGAAAGTCTTGCAACAAATAGTTAAAAAGACTGACTAAACATACTAACTCTTGGCTCCACAAACATGTTCTGACCAGCTACGAGCAGTAACCTACGAGCAGTAACACCTACAAGCCTAGGAGCAGTAACACGTGACTTGATGGAGGCGTTCGCTTACATATTATCACCGGCTTGGATCTATCGCAAACCAGTTTGTATGCACATAATTTATGCTAAAATAAAATTGGCTTCAAGCATACTCATTTAGAGTTTAAGAACGTAGATGTTGTGTACTAATTCGGATTTTCTTTCTTTTTCTTTTGCTGCATAAAGCACAATATGCCAGGTGCATGATATGACCACAAAGTGTGTTCCAGCTTCTACATGACCCTAAGCAAAATGACATAAGGTGTCTCAAAACAGCCCACGCTGTCTGATGCTGCGAGGACAGAGGTCGTTTTCCAAACACATCAAAACTGAAGACATTTCATCTTCGTACCATGCGAATCCAGCATTTCCAGTGACGAGAACGTGTTAACAAATATTGGCTGCTGCTCTTGCCAAGAGACTCCACAGTGTTTGCACAAATGCACACGAACAAAAAATAAAGGATGACAGAGGACACTAACTTCATGAAATACTCATTGCATGAAAGGCACACAAGATATTAGCATGACATGCACAGTACGAAGCAGTGATATTTGTGCTGTATTTCATAAACAGTACTTTGTTACAATAGCTGAGCATTAAGCTATCCTTATTCATGGCACTGCTCATGCTGTCTGGTGATGACTGCATCCACAGAAACTTTTCACTCTTATCTGACCACTTCTGATGGACTGGGATAATCTTGTCATGCTGTGATGACAACAGGCAGTCAGGAAGGTGAACTCCAGCAGTATACAGTTTAATCTCCAAAATAAAGAAAGTAACTCAGCAGTGGTCGGAGTGACAAGCAGCTCAGTTGGAGGCTGCTGTGATCGGGACGCCCACAGAAGATGACGAATTAGCAGTGCTGAGCGTGGATCTGAGCACTATAGTACTATTAAACCTTCCGTGGTTGAAACCACACTTGGAGATGGTAGTGGTGCTTGTGTATCGGCGAGGTCAGTCTCACAGTGGTTGCTCAACAACTGCTCGACCTGAACCACCTGACCAAACTACTCACAGTGCAAGGATACAACTTCAAGTAACAGCGCAAAAACACAGACGAAAAACACAGGCATACTGAAATACATGTGAGTTATTGCCCATCCAAAGCTTGCATGGCTGAGTATGCACAATGCAAAGTGATCAATATACACGCCGAGCAGCTGGTTCACGAGATAGTTGAGGCAGCCGAGATAGAAAAGCTTGGAGATGATTGCCTCAGCAAACCATCTGTACTTTTGATAAAAAAGAACTGGAGCTGTTGGATGTACGACGATTACCGTGGAAGTGATGATACGTGTGGCAGAAGTCACGTGTCCGTGCCTCATTTTTTTTTTTTTTTTTCACAACAGTGTATAGAGCAATGCTTGCCTCGAAATCAACTTGTTGAAAGTCAGCGCTCGTTGTTTGTTCTCATTCTATGTGTCCCGTCTGTGTTTTTGCAATGTTACTTGAAGATGAACAACCAACAAGCCCAAGCTGCTGTTCTGATAACACAAGGTAACCTGAAATTGATATCACTGTTCACCTACACTGATAAAGGAACAATACTGACTGAGAAACCAAACACCAACGCCTTGCAGTAGTCACAGGGGCCAGTGATGTTGCGGACTGACCTTGCCCAGAGGCGTAGGCAGCTCTCGTACTCCCGGTGAGCATGGTAGAGGAGAGCGGCAGCATGCGGCCGGCCGTGGCGCTTCAGGAACTGCGCGCAGTCCGCCAGATCGCAGCAGATGCTGCCATTGCTCTGTAGGAAGCCCAGCAGCTTGGAGTCATCTCCGGAGAGCGCGTACACCTTGAGCAGGGCACTGTTCACCTCCTGCATTGCGATGGGTGGCACTGTTATCCCTTTCAGGCGCCATTTTTTGTTCTGAATGAAATTAATTATTTTTTCACCTAAGTAGTACATTCAGGCCTCAAGAAAGGGAATTTGTTAGTTTTCGAACGTGAAAGACCAGCAGGTAAGTTTTTACAACGATGTGGCGAACTGCATACAAAGTGTCAGATTTGTTAGAAATAGTAACGTCAAAATGTTCTCGTGTGTCAGGTAAACACCCTAGGGATCATGGAATCACTTTGTGTTTCGAAGATTCACATTACGCTCGAAATTGAGCAAAAACAATCGATGTTTTCAATCGCGGAAAAATCTGTCTGCACAAAAACGGCGGACAAAGTGCTACCTAGCTCACTGTTATGTGAAATATTATTTACTGCATTCGCTACATGGTACAAAAAAGCATCTTATTTGCAACAAGAAGGGTGCTCAATTTGACTGAAGTAATGAAATCACTGTTACGTGCTCCAGTTCCTCAGAAAAAGCTGTCAGTTTGCCGCTTACACAATTGTGTACAAAGTGCCTGAAAGGGTTAATGCAGATTTCATTTCATTTCATTTCATTTTAATACCTTAAAGACCCACTGGGGGTATTACATAAGTTGTGGGTACATACAGTCACATGAACAAGTGTTATGTTGAAAAATGGTTGGTAACAGCTTCGGCGAATGTGGATGGGCATGAGATGGTAGCGATGTCATTGGAGAGGTCGTTCCAGTCTACAGAAACACGGTGAAAAAAAGAAGCGGCACAGGTAACAGTACGGGCACGGGGGCGAAACACTTGGAAAGGATGACGAATGTCAACATCAGTTGAGATAGACAACAGCTGGGTGCCAAGAGGTTGGCTAAAGTTGCCGAGGGCACCTCACAATCAAGTTACGGCAGCCATTCTAACCTAACATGCCTGCTTCACATGAACACGGTTCCTCTGGGTGCCAAATGGGTACAGACCTCTCCACTCTGCCACTGTGGTTATCTATGAAACAGCCTACAGTCAAACACGGAAGTTCACTACATTCTTAATCTTACACCTACTTTTTATAGAATATTTTTCTTTGTATGTGTACTACTGCATTGATCAATTTCAAAATGCACGACAAACCAAACTTCTTGAAGTCATGTGCAGTCAGCTCAATGATAGGAACTTGAAGGGAACTGAAAAGTTCTTTGAATCATGTGGAGCTTGGTTTACTCATAATTTTTCAATAGGCCATGTTGACAGGATTACAGTATCAGATTAAAAAGGCAGGAAATTCAGATTAAAAGAGCCCACTGCACTAGAATGAGGGCTGCATCTATTCCAAGGGTCTTACGTTTAAGCTGAATTCGCTCATAGCTGCCAAAAAATTCCCGGTCACAGTCATACTGAACAATGCCCCATAGCAAAAGATGAGCGTAAGGAGGAAAGGAGAATAAGTATGCACACAATCCACAAAGTTACTCAAGTGTGCACATAAACACTAGTCACGTTAGTGAGGCTCATTGCATGGAAGCGACACAACATAGCAACACAATGACGTCACTGTGTTCAGACCAATCAGTGATTGGCATTCTAGGCAATCATCATGGCACGCTGTCAAGGTGTGATGCATGACACCACTCAATTCTGACCAATGAGCGGGGCACCTTGCAAATGGTGTGTTACGACGCCAACGATACCGACGCCACATAGAGAGGAAATGTGGCATTAACAGCTCTCGCTGTAACACCAACATGCAAAGTGGCACGAGATGCTTCTGACAAAGGCTGCACGTGCCGCAGTGCATGTACTCACCATTCTGCTCTCGGAGAAGAGTTGCCTCGAGGTTTCTAAGTAGGATGCTAGGAACTGCTGGCACCTGGCCACCTTGTCTTTATCACCGCCGCACATCTGCACTACATCGTCGATGTCATGCAGCTTGGGTGAGGCCTTCTTGAAGGCGGATGATGCTGCCAGGAGGTCGGGGTAGAGGCTGATGAGCTAGAATGAGTTGAAAAGGTAGTCGTTGTTGTTGTTGTATGCGGGGTTTAACATCTCATATTGGTACACGGTACATGAGAGATGTAGTGAATGGCTCCAGATCAATTCTGACCACCTGGAGTTCTTTAAAGGGAAACTGATGACAAACTGAAGTTGTCCTGTATTGATAGAGTACCACATTCTAATTGCAAAAAAGGCTACTCTCACCAAAAATGGAGCTGTTATAAGCTACAAAAGAACGCAAAAAAAATGGGAGGGATCACTTAAGCTTCGCCGTAAGGGTATGATCCAATAGCGTAATGGGTTAATTCCCACAACTGCAGAAGGTCAGTACCGTATTCACACGATTGTAAGTCGACTCGAATGTAAGTCGACCCCCCCACATCACAATTGTGAAAAAAAAAAAAAAAAAAAACTTGAGGTCATTTAAACTTGGCCTTTATTAGTAGAACTAGAACGCGACAGTACTATCCTGTGGCCTCCGCTGATCACCAGCCACTATCGGCTGCTGCACGCGGGAGTGCCCGTGGGCACATTCCAAAACAAAAATGTCTTAGTCACTGGGCTACTCGTCCACACTTGCTCCATCGTCCTCGCTAGCGCTGCCGTCGTCATGTAGTCATCGCTGCTGCAGACCCACAGCTCGTCGTTCTAACATCGTCATGCAGTGAAATCCTGCACTTCGCAAAAAGCCACATCATGACATCGCGAGGAACAGCTGAAAATTTTTCCTCGTTGTAGCTGCCACTCCTGTATCACTCAGTGCGAAGGTCGAACTTGCGGCCCGGCGCGCAGTTCGTTTCTTCGGCATAAAGAATGACAGACATCTTGAATGTAGCCGCGAACGAGCGCCGGTCGCTTATCAGACCTGGAGCACAAATGACGAATGACGAAGCACTACATTAAAAACTTGTGAAACGCGGCCGGCAGTAGTCGAATGCGTCAGAGCCAGAGAGAAATTTCGCGCGAGCGGCGTCGGCTCTTCTTTCGGCTACCGACACTCCCTGGTGCCGCTGCGGTTCAGAGGGGGGTGCCGCCACGATTGGAACAGTAAGAAACTCTATGCCTTCCATCAACTACCGACACTCCCTTCGGCGCCGAGTGCGCGGTTGAAAGTAAACAAAAAAAAAAAGTAGAACGCGAAGGCGTTATCGGGCCGCCGCCGCTTATCAGCATACGCAATCTGCGGCCACGTGCGGGGAGTAGGTTGGTGCTGGTTTGCTGCTTATCGACAGCCACCATCAGCGGGCCACTTCGCGCTGGGGCGGGGATGCCGGTTCTGCGCGTTGACATAGCTGCTCAAGGCAAGAACGATGCGACGGAGCCGCGCAGCAAAAAATACAACCACGCTTGTCTCGTTTGTCTCACCTTTATTTATAGTGTGATGCTTTGGTTTCGATTGTAAGTCGACCCCCCCACTTCGGATTTTCAAATTTTGAAAGATGGGTCGACTTACAATCGTGTAAATACGGTATCTGCTTCACATTCATCGATCCCTGGGAGCCCTCATACCTCTCCTGGTGCAGTGGTCCAGCGGTTAAGAGATGTGCCACTCCCTTGAGATGGCAGGTGCTCCCAGCAGTGGGCCTTAATTTGTGCGACCCAGGTTGCTCTTTCCTAATGACCAATCATTAATTTAACTGCCTTCTGCTACTGCGTGCTGTTTGCTCACTCTCCGGTGGGCAGGTTGTGATGACACCGCAAGGTCACGTGACAGGTGGTCCACCTGCCTCCCAGGTTGCTCTCTGGGGACCGCCTGCCATAGCTATGCCCGTGATTTTTCGCTCACAACACCGACACTGGATTTGCCGGAGGATGGGACCTTTAATGCTGTTGCATTAGAATGAAATACAGGTGTCGTCATTATCAGCTGATTTTGCAAGTAAAATGCATGCGTCAACACCAATTGTTTGACACCAATCCCAGAGGTTACGCTGCATTACCATTCACTTCTAAATGGTGGCAAGCAGTCTTTTTCGGTAAGGCCATCATAAGTTTAAATTGACTGACAAGAAAGATTTTTAAACCCAGTTTTCTCACTGATAAATGCATCTTTCGCTACTGGACTATCGTCAATATAGCCAGAGCGAGCCACAGAGCCGATTTTTAATGAGAACAATGATTGGATGGAATTGCCGTCAGTGCCCCTTTAACAGGCACTGACATCATACGGCACATGCGCGTTTCTGCATATGGCTGCCATGGCTAGGATTCGATGCCGTGACCTTGGCCACTAAACACTGTGGCCACTAAGCCACAGCGGTGGAAAGATCAACAGATTAGTCACAGTTGCTGCACAGAGCCAATGGGCAATGCACTTACATGCAGTAATAACTTCAGTTGCTCATTTATAAAGCCTGCCAGAACATAAGCCTTTGTGGGCACATCGAGAGCAGACTGACTGCTACGATATGTCCATCAATGCAAAGTGAAAACTCGCCAAGATAAAAAAATATTAATAGGAAAACACACTATCACCACTGTATTTTCACCATGCACTCAAATAAGAATGCAGTGCATAGGCAAACTGGTTCTCCTACCAGAGTGCCAAAGATGAGAGACCAAGACCAGTGGGTTAGACCTAGATCTACCAACGCCCTTCGTAGACTGATTAGCATAATGTGCCAGCACTTTTTTTGCACCTCACTCCTTTCAACCCCTCCTTTCCTTTCCTTCCAAGCAAGGTCCAGGTGTCCAACCTGAGTGAGGCAGTTATGGGGACTTTCCATTCCGTATAACCTGCCCCCTCGAGCCCCCCCCAAACACACATACCTACACACACACACTCACGCGGAACAAAATTGAACAAATGTAAACGGATTTGCTAAACACATGGTGCCCATTGAGCGCTACCACCTCAACGAAAGGAGAACACATGCAGGTGTGCTTGCTCACAATTTCACAGCATGAGACACTGACGCAGAAAACAACATTGCTGGAATTGAAAGTGCTACTCGATAGGTTGGCTACCAAACTACATCAGTTCTGTGCAAAAGCTGTTTGTCTAATGGCTTTTAACTATTACAGAAGTTGGATGGAAAGCTGGAAAAAAAATATTGCAAGCACCTTTGACTACATGCAGTGGACTGTCCTTGCCAAGACACAATAATAATTAGCCACTGAGGCATCAATGTTCATGAAAGATCTCTCACACACAAATTCATTGCATTTCTTTAATGCAGTCAAATAATTGGGCCCGCCATAATTGCTTTCCAGCTCTTTCAGAGTTAAAAAGTGCATTTAAGCTGAACAACACGCCACAAAATAAGCAAATTTGTACTTCACACTCATCATCATCATCATCAGCCTGACTACGCCCACTGCAGGGCAAAGGCCTCTCCCATGTCTCTCCAATTAACCCTGTCCTTTGCCAGTTGCGGCCACTGTATCCCCGCAAACTTCTTAATCACTGCAGCAGAATTTGGGATGTCAGGCATGGTGTTATGAAATCATGTACAATGCCTAGGCTGGAAGCATGTGACAATGCTACTGTGGTCATCTGTGCTGCTATTTTCGGGCTTTTACACATCTTGTGTTCACTGATCCTACAGTGCTTAAGAAATCATTCAAAGAAAAAATGAAAGTCATTTTTGTCACACTATGAGTGTTTTTTCTTTTAAAAATAGTTCACAAAGCACAGGCAATAAACTTGCTCACAGAAAATCATCCCTCGTAACGTGAAAAAGTTTGTGGTAACCTGTCACAAGTACTTTACGCCTACATTATTCTCAACTAACAAATCTCTGTTTTTGGTGAGATAAGCATATTTAACATCCTTGAAAGATACTCCACTGATCTAGCCTCCTTCAAATTCGAGTTTATGGTGGCTCTAATGAGGTTCCCACCACTGATGTTTTACCATTCGTGGTCTTTAACTTTAAAAAGAAAAAAAAAAACAGGGGTTTGTGAATATTTCAAATTTTGAATACAAATCGAATACGTTTTTCATTTAGCTCATATCCGACTCGAGAAACTGATATTAGAAATTTCAGAACATCCGGCAGTGACCGAATACCACACCAACTTTCATAAATCTGGCCGTTATAAAACCTGAGCAACTTTACCTGGAGATTGAGTTAGAGAGCACAAAGGCCGTTTTCTCCTTCGTTGTTTATTGTGTGGACCGATCACATTTGGATGCTGCTAGGCCTGAACCTTGTGCAAAATTCTGCATGTTGGCTTTCTCACATGTCACATGCGATCAGAAAACATGCAGTTTTTTGTTTGATCCTTTCATAACGTGTTACATTCTTAACGCTTGCACCCACGGCACTCGACCTGATGCCTTCCCAATCCTTCTAGTACGAGTTCTGCCATCTCGTATTGGTCTACTCTAATAAACGGGAAGCTCACTTGTAGAATTTCGCATGAGGCTTCAAAAGAGTAGCCAAGTCAAGATGCCAGTGACAAGGCAAGAGAAATCCCGCCCGTTGTATGGTTGCATTGTTTTTTACGAGCATGATAATAATACATGCAACCAGAACGGTGCCTCAAATCTTTGTTGCAACATGGAAAAGAGACTCGCCTCTCTGACATCCAGGCCGCCCTCCTGAAACAGCTCTTCCGCCTCCGCAAACTGCAGGTTGGAGAACTCGATGAAGCCCGCCTGGAGCTGTATCCTCTGCAACATCTGGAAGCACCCGACAGGCGCGCACTCTTTCTCAACACCGTTTTTTGTCGACTGTTCCGAAGTGACTTTAAGGGGGAAGAGGGTCTTAGAAATAAATTATTAATGAAGTCACAGCTATGAAATCTGCAGGGAACATGTACTTTTGTGTGCTGATTCCAAATACGTAATTTAATTTTACGTACAACAAGTCCTTGTTGCACTTAGGTAATATGTTAGGTAACTTCTTCCGAGAGTTTTAAAGAAATTCTACTGCAGGGAACTTGTTATATTGCACGCCATTGGTTTCTCTTGACATCAAGCTATGCAACAAGGGTAAAATCATCATCCTGCCTCTTATAGAAGGCGAGTTACAGGATTTTGAAACCATCAGTTTCTTCCCGTCTGTGAAGTGTGTGGGAATCCTGGCTTTCCGCCGTTGCCTTTGCGCGGCTGTGCCGGCTTCCTGCGTTGTTTCTCCTCTTTCCCTTGCTCCCGCCTCAGGCGGTGGAGAGGCGGCTAGGTGACTAATCACTGTCATTTGGCCACAGCTCCGCCCCGGCTCCCCAACGGCCTTTGCCATTGGAGCCTATTGGCGGGAAATCGGGACCCGCTACGGGCGGCCGCGCACGGCGCGACCGTCCGAGCGGGGCCCAGAGAGAGAGATCCCTCCGAGACAGCGTAAGGTGCGTACGTTACTGTTTGTCCGTGCCGGCCTCTGCCGTTCGGACCAGTGCATACTCGAGCTCGCCCGCACGTGTCCTCTGACCTGCAGCGGCTCGAGCCTGTCCAGCGGGGTCCAGCGACCTCCGACAGGCGTACCTTGCGTTGTTTGCCCACTCTCTCTCGCAACCGGCCCAACGGCCGACACGAGAGAGAGATCACAGCACTGCCGCGGGGACATTCTCCTGCAGCGGCGTGCTAGCGGCGCGCATTACTCGAGTCGCTTCGTGCGCGCAGCGGAGCCTTGCTCCTCGCGCGCCCCCGGGACGGGGTGACTATTGAGTGTGTGTGTATCAGCTAGAGGACGATGTGAATAAACGTCTCCTTTGTGAATTTGGAGGCCTATTTCTTTGCGGCGAATCGCTCTCCTCCCAGCGGAGGTTGAGTGCGCCGCATCGATGTCCCAGTGTGTGTGTGGTGACGACTGATCGGGGCCCTTGGCTCGCGCGAAGCTCGAACCCGCGGTGGGTGGTGGCCTGTGTCCACTTAGAAACCCACAAGTGGCAAATTCAGAACCCTGTAACTCAACTTCTATGATAGGCAGGATAATAATTTTGCCCTCATTGCATAGTTTGATGTCAAGACATGCCAGTGGCATGCATCCTAGCAAGTTTCCTGCAATAAAATTTATTGAAAGCTGTCAGCAAAAAGTTGCATAACATATTGTATAAGTGTACAAGGACTTGTTTCACGTAAAATTAAATTACATATTTGGAATCAGCATGCAAAAATACATGTTTCCTGAAGATTCCATTATTATGACTTCATTAACAAAATTTTTTTTTCTTCGCATCTTGTAGGTATGTTTGCACATATAATTAACTGTGCTTCCCTCAACCGAAACTAGGAGCATGCAATGTGCTTCAGGCTTCTCGCACGACCGCAGTGACAGCCGACACTGATAAAGAGGAGAACTCAGTTCACAAGACAGAAAAGCATTCCTCCCTTGCAAGTTACAGAATGATGCCAAGTTAATACTCAGTGTAGCTAGTGTTGCTGGATAAATGTGGTCGCAGGAAGCATGGCTGTTGCTTAAAGACCAGATGGGTTGGTTTGTTTGGTGCTCCTAATTTGCACGCTTACACTATATACTGCGCAAATTACATATTTTGATATGAGTCTTCAAAAGTGTAAGGACTAGCAGTGTAAGAACAAGCACTCCTGCTGCGGTTAGGCTTGGTTTCAATTTCTTTGTTAACTTCTGAATTTGAATCTGCATATGCACCTCAATATAAGTTAAGCACAATAGCTGGAGATTAAGAAATGGGAACCTTTTTAATGTAGTCAAGGATTTGACAAAGATTTGTCTGGTCAGGCATAGAAGTGAAAAATAATGTTTACAGTCACTGACCGAGCAATTCAAAGAAGAAAGACATTTTGAAGCCCATACAGGTTCCTTGCTCGCAATGAGGTGGACAAGATCAGCTGGTGAAAATTTAAAGGCGACATTTGCAATGTCCTGATCATGCGTAGGTTAGTGGCATGCTTTTTTTTCCGTGCAATTCATGGTTCTGGTCGTCAATTTGATGAACGATTCAAGCAAGAGCCATATTGTCAGATTTTGCTCTTCACCTCACTGTGATCAAGGAACCCGCATGGGCTCTGAAATGCCTTTTATTTTTGATTTGGACTTGGTCAGTGACTGTAAATCTTATTTTCTAGCCTTTCTAATGCACTTTATGCCCACGGGAACACTGTACCAATTTGAATAAACTAGAAATTAGATTATATCAAGTGAGTTTGAATAAACAAAATTCTATTGTATTAGTACTAATCTCACTGTTGAAAGGCTGCAGGCACTAGCAAGTTGTTCTTTTTTTTGCGTTGACTCTGTCGCTTATTTTGAACATGTATCTGATCAGAATAAAGGACCTCATGTCTTGGTACCTCTTACCTTTTATCTACTGTCTAGGTAAAACCAAAAAACAATTCAGAGTGGAGTGTGTACAAAAACAACGACCTAATGTAAAGCCATAAATGCTCCCTTGCAATTCTTTTCACCCAAGTCATCTTCCGTACTTCCACTCAGTGAACCTAGCTCAGAATCAGTGAATTCAATGATTTATCTTGCACACATTTCCTTAAAAAAAAAAAAATGTGTGCATGTCTTTCAAAGTGCGAGATGCTCCTCCGTTTTGTTATTAAGCCTCATATGAAAAATTTTTAGCATTTCTTCCCCATTTTCACGCCTTAACTTTATTCTTTCCTTCTGCATTGTTCACTACAAAGCATGGCATGCATGAAAAGGGCAGAGACTGAGATTACTTGAACCTGCCTTGCTTCTGTAAACACTGCGCATAATGCAATTCTTGAAAGTGATGCATTTGACATAAAGCATAACCATGAGCTTTTTAAGCTTTACACTATCGGCCCCAGGGAGTGCTCTGAATCATCACCACCATCATCATCACCATCATCAGCAGCCCAACTACGCCCACTGCAGGGCAAAGGCCTCTCCCATGTCACTCCAATTAACCCTGTCCTTTGCCAGCTGCAGCCACCGTATCCCCGCAAATTACTTAATCTCATCTGCCCACCTAACTTTCTGCCACCCCCTGCTACGCTTGCCTTCTCTTGGAATCCACTTCGTTGCCCTTAAGGACCAGCGGTTATCTTGCCTTCGCATTACATGCCCTGCCCAAGCCCATTTCTTCCTGTTGATTTCGACTAGGATGTCATTAACCTGCGTTTGTTCCCTCACCCACTCCGGCCGCTTCCGATCTCTTAACGTTACACCTATCATTTTTCTTTCCATAGCTTGCTGCGTTGTTCTTAACTTAGGCTGAACCCTGTTTGTTAGCAAGGCAAAAGAGAAAAGAAAGAGACAAAAAAAACAAAAAGAACGCCCAGGGTACCTCCTTGTTTTGTTCGTGTGAAAGGCCCGTCTTGTTGGAGTGCCTGGCCAACTCCAACGCCTCCGCTACTTTCTCATCAGCCAAAAGTGCCTGCACCTGCAAAAGCACAAAGTGATTACAGCAAGATTAACATTCTGTTATCCAACATAACTTTGCATTTACTACAATGGCCAGATATAAGTGCCACGCATCACAGGTATGCATTTCATTAGTGCTTGCATAATTAAGTACACTAATTACTCCTAAAAACTTAGAAACGATGGATGGAATAGGCACAGTGAACCCTGTTCATAAGAGTACCTTGTTTTAGACCTCTCCATTAATAAGCAAGCCTGTGCATGCATTGCAATCTGCAGAAGTATCACATATGATCTATAACTGAAAGAAATCAGTCAGTTTAATATGAACCACGATTTTCGATTGCAGTTACTTCCAAGTGACTCTTTTTTAATAACAGTGCATGCAGTGGCAGCTCTCGAAATTGCAGATCTTAAATGTTGAAAAAAAAAAAAAAATTGCAGAGGAAAAACAGAAATAGTGAGGAAGTGAAAAAACAGCCACAAGTCATTACCTGCACTCATTTTCTATTCTTTCTTGCCAGGTGCAAAGTTTCAATGCCAAAACTTCAAACCTAAAACAACTAATTAGCTGCGTCTTTTTGCTTACAAGTAGTGGTGAAAAGCTTCAAAACAGACACCCCACAGTGACGGAATGGAGGCGAAATTCTAGAGGCCTGTGTACTGTGCGATGTCAGTGCACGTTAAAGGGGTCCAGAAACACAATCTTAGTTAACTGTTTTGCCTGTTGATTGCATACGGTGAGTTATAATGGTGCTATTAGCGTCGGTAATGCCGCGTATATTCCGTTTATAATTATTTTAATGTCCTCCCAAAAACAACTTCATGGCTCTGATGGTGTCGCCACACAGTGGCGGGTTTTTAGCCGCGGATATGACATCACCTGGCGCGAGCTTGATAATCGGACAAACAGTAAATATACTGCAAATTGTGTGAATAAATAGAGACACATTTTGTCACCTGTCTGCGTTTTATATTAGATCAACAAAAACAACTTGTTTGTCTTAGATAAAAGCCCTGCAAAGCAAGTAAAAAAAAAATACACCACCAGGGGCGCTCTGGCATGGAAACGACGCTGCCAGTCTCACAGAGAGCAGGCAACCATGGAGTACAAACTTCCTGATGTGCTCTGGCTGGCTGTTTTGATTGGTTGCGCCAGGTGCCGTCATTGGGAGAGCGAAATAGCAGTGGGAAGCCCCGCCAAAATCGAGTCGAGGGCAGCGATTTGTTTGCTTGTATTTTGAAATTTCTTCACTGAATAACTCCCGTTCCTGTGCATCGGTTCCTGTAATTCTTTTTAAGTCAGCATCTGTGTGACATAAAGAACCCATCTGAAGTATAGCCGGTATCCCCGCAAGCAGTGTTTCGCAGCCCCTTTAAAGAACCCCAGGTGGTCGAAATTCCCGGAGACCTTCACTAAGGCGTCCCTCACATAGCCCGAGTCGCTTTGGGACGTTAAACCCCAATAAACCAAACCAAACCAAACCATAGTGACAGGAGTAAGCTAACCCACAAATGTTTAAAGGGACTGGATGGCAAGAGATGCTCTAAGATGCTCCAATTCATTCAGAGGCAGCAGTGCACAGTGACCTATTGTGCTGCCTGTTCTGGCTGTTGGCAATTCAACAATATAAACTTCTTCCACCTTCATCAGTGCAATCTTCTACCTTCATCAGTTGCGTGCACAGTACTTCACCGTAGCACAATAAGCATTACCTTTTTCTCTATCCGCCACTGACAAGCCTTTACTAAAAATTATGCCTCATTGTGCCAGTCTAAGGATGAAGCTTCACTGTTAAACAGCGCGGAAAGTGTGTCCAGTCTTCCAGCGCTGTTTAACAATGAACTGGTAGCAACTCGCCCAAATTGCAACCTTAATTAAGGATGAAGGTGCCAGGCCAACGTCACACATAACAGTCTGACTGCATTACAATGGTATAAGCATACTGTGATCGACATCAATATGAATGCCTGGAAGTACCATATTTACACATATGTAATGTGACGATGAGCTTAACACGCGAAGGGTGGAGTTTTAGACCTCACGAAAAATAAGAAAAAAATGATTATAATGTGATCTCAGCCTTTTTAAGCCAACTACAGCCGAGGGCTTGGAAGGAGCGGAGACGGCATGTAAAAACACAGAAGCAACAAATTCGACGACATTATCTGAGGGGAGACACTTTATAAATGCGTGTGACGTCATCAAATACAGCAAAAGCTCCAATGCATGTACGCATGCATGCCGCCTCTCATGCAGCTACAAACAACTGCCATCACCACAGTGCCACCGTTGCTACATGTTTTGTGCTGCACAGTCCTAGGCCCTTTTGCCCTTATTCTTTCTCTGGTTTGGTTTATGGGGTTTAACGTCCCAAAGCGACACAGGCTATGAGGGACGCCGTAGTGGAGGGCTCCGGAAATTTCGACCACCTGGGGTTCTTTAGCGTGCACTGACATCGCACAGTACACGGGCCTCTAGAATTTCTCCTCCAAAGAAATTCCAGCCGCCGCGGCCGGGATCGAACCCGCGTCTTTCGGGTCAGCAGCCGAGCACCATAGCCACTGAGCCACCACGGCGGATTATTCTTTCTCTCTACACTACTCAACCCTTTCAGTGCCTTTCCTTTTTCAACAGACTGTTTCACCTTCTCTGCACGTTCATAGCCACCCCCTCCTTTACCCATGTGCAGCCCCAAAGCCGCCATAAAGTTGGCTTCTCCTAGAAGCTTGCTAGTCATGTGGCAAGGGTCATTGAAGCTATCTTGAGCAGCGAGAAAAAAAAAACTGTTATATTCGTACCTTGATTCCGAATAAATTGCATTCTGAAACAAATGAACTGAGGAAAATAATTTGTCACATATTCTTTAAAATACAGTATTAATTAACAACACATCTAAAGCACAGAAACCAAACAAATTCAGAGAAAGGCTGTTATGCGTAAACCCACTATGCAAGCAGACGCTCTGTATGCATTCAATTATGCTGCCTTGCACGACGGAAAGTTTAAAACAATCTTTTGTTCGTATGAGATGGTAGCAATAGCAGACACCTGGACCATATTCACTGAGGCCTTGCTGGACTGTGCGGTATTGAACTGCCATTACATGGGGGGCATAGGGGGCCAATCATCACCTGTGTTTCCCACGGCACGGGCTGCAGCATGAACAGGGTGTCCCGGCCAGCCAGGAGCAACTTGCCCTCAAAGTTGTCCAGGAAGGTGCCACTGACAAAGGGCACCCGCTGCTTCGGCTGCTGGTCGAAGATGCTGCAGCGATTGATCCACAAACAAACAGTGATCGGCAGGAGTCAAGTAGAGGGCAGTTAGCCATGAATCACCGGTGAGAAATGGGTGATTGCTCAAAGTAGCAATCAAGACTAAAGATGTCTGAAGGTCTGTCCAGTCGCTCGCTCGCTCGTCGAGGTATCGGAATAACACTCAACTTTGCCACAGAAGTGTTCCACACAAATGAGGATAACTTACGCGGGCCTCGCTGAAACTATCTGCTCTAACTTTGTTTATAATATGCGCTACAAATGAACTGATCCCACACAGTGCGCAGTCCTGAGAGACGAGATCTCAGCAAACAAGCAGTCAGCTGACAGTACAGATGAAATGTGATGAAGAGTTACTCCTTATTCACACACTGTTGACCAGTTAGCTGCTACTGAAGGCAAGATGCAGCTGCAGAAACACTGCAACCACAAGCGGTGAACCCACAAATTTGGAACCACAGTGCATCCGTGCCGGCTTGGAATGCATGGATTGTGCAGTACACGAGTGGATGACTGGAATGGATGACTGCTCGCAGGCACTGCAGTAAAGAACCGAGTATCCACTCGTGCTGGAACAAGCGCTCACCTCCAGTTTTCTCGAGATTTTGAATTTTAAACCGGGCAAGCACTCATGTGATTAGTCCCATGTCTGGGAGAAGTATAAAAATGCAGAAAAGGCACATGAAGCCCTATTGTTTGGTACCTCCCTGACATTTATCCCAGAGGGAAAGGGAGATGGGGGGGGGGGGGTGATCGTGACAATGAGGTCATTCGCATGATATGCCGAAGCTCAAGGTCAAGCAGTTTCCAAAGAAATGCTTCAGAGGGTCAAAAGAAGGAACCAGAAAGAAGATCAGGAACTCAGTGAACATGATTAAAGGAGCTTAGGAAAGGGAGAGCCAATGAATCAAGAGGAAGAAGTGGGCTTGGGCAAGGCATGTAATGTGAAGGCAAGATAATCGCTGGACCTTAAGGGTAACAGAGTGGATTCCAAGAGAGGGCAAGCGTAGCAGGGGGCAGCAGAAAGTTAGGTGGACGGATAATGTGAAGCAGTTAGAGGGGATACAATGGCCGCAGACTGCAAAGGACAGGGTTAATTGGAGAGACATGGGAGAGGCATTTGCCCTGCAGTGGGCATAGTCAGGCTGATGATGATGATGATGAATTGAAAGCCATATGCAGTGGTGCTCACCGTGCGTCTCTGATCACGTGATCACATAATCTGTCTGTTTACTTCCTCCCCGCATGCATTCATTGTTGTTCGTTCATGCGTTTCTAACGATCTTGAATTTAATGATTTGTCGACGGACCGATGGACCAAACAAGGGCCCACTCTGACACGTCCACTTCACACTTGAACCAATAAAATGCCCATCCCCCAATACTTCGTGATTACCTTCAAATTTTAGGTGGCCGCTGGCTCAGTATCTCATAGTAGTTACATAACAACCTGGTGATTTGTGAAAAATATTTAGGTGGCTGAGAAAGTGCACCATAGTGCTTTTTCTTTCTTTACTTCTTTCTTGCGCTCATTTCAGAATGCCTAGGTGTGTGAAAAGCATGTTCTCAAATCCCTAAAAACTTCGGGACCACCGCTATCTCAGTGAGACCCACCTGTAAACCGTGACGTAGTCCTCTGAGAGGCAGACCACGTATGGATGACAGTAGGCGACGGCGGAGACGTTTGCTCCCCATGGCAGAGGCGGGCGCTGAGACACTCCCGAGCTCGTCGCGAAGATGCCCAAGTCGCTGGGTCCATTGAGGAGGAACTCGTCCTACAATTCCACGGAGGACAAACCACTGGTGTCTCACACACGTTCTACATGCAAGCTAATCACAATGGCGAAGCTGCTTGCTGTCAAGCAACAACGTAGAAACTAGAGTTAGCTGTAATAAGGGCACTGCAGACAGCTCCAGTCAGCTGCACTGCAAAAATTGGACTTGAACATGGCACATTTTTAACAGCAATGCTGTTTAAGCCGGAGGTTGTTCCATTAGTTGTACGCAGCGGTGGCTGTGTTCGCAGTAATGAGGTCACCCACGGACGCCTTACGCCCCCTGTCGGAGTGGACGACAACTATCGTATTAGTTGTCGTCCGCTCCGACAGGGGGCATCAGGCGTCCGTGAGTGACCTCATTACTGCGAACACAGCTCTAGTTCAGGATTTTCTTGCATACAAATTTCAATTGTGAGACAACTGTGGAACGTTTTAAGGTACTGCTGTAGAAACATTGAATGTAATGGTCGATTCTTCCGATGATGCGTAGCAATATCTTTCATATCAAAGTTCGTCCATCGCTCACATCAAGTAGTTAAGGCTGCCATAGAAAACCAATGAGGAACGTTTTCGACGACAGCAAAAACGCTAAGAGCAAACTTAGTCGAACCAAATTCAAACAGCATTGCTGTGTCATCAGTTTTACACGAGAGTGTAATGTGCCCTGCAATTTTTTTTTTTTGCCACTTGATTCAAAACTTATGATGCAAAGACTTCCCTGAAAAGCACTCTGTCATCACTGT
Source organism: Amblyomma mixtum (assembly GCF_055824585.1). Taxonomy (NCBI): domain Eukaryota; kingdom Metazoa; phylum Arthropoda; class Arachnida; order Ixodida; family Ixodidae; genus Amblyomma; species Amblyomma mixtum. The sequence continues at coordinate 84,053,053 of NC_143012.1, read as the reverse complement.
TTAGAAGTGAATACCTAAGTAGCCTAGGCTCAATAATCAGTGTATAAAAAATTGTGTTGATGCCACCACAGTCCGCGTGTGATAATGTCCAGTGGTGGCAATACTTGTGCTTGATTGTATGGCCTTTTCTATATTATAAACACTTTGTTTTCAGTGAAAATAGTCTTTGTCATTAGAATGTGGCAATCTATCGATACAGGTCAACTTCAATTGGACTTTGGTGGCCTTTTGACATATCATGCTGGACCTTGAAGGCGGCACTGCTGAACATCGAAACATGGCAATGCATCGTACGAATAAATCGATGAAAAGAATTACTCAAGAAAAAAATGGACTGTGTACTGTTTGGGGAAAGGAGGGGGGGGTTACGACTTCTATCCCACCCTTCTGACAGCTTGAGCCGTAATCATCTACGAAGAGGATTTTCTGAAGTGTAAAAAATTCTAATATTTGTTACCTTGTTTTCAATCATACAACATCGCAATCAGTCTGCCGCATTACAGAATAGCGCATTTAGTAGAAAGTGACTAAATAGCTTGGGAAAAAGTGCCTGAAGTTAGTATGAGCATTCAAAATAAAATTTAATTATCAGTGCATTTGGATAAAAGCATGCACAGCACAAGCAGCTTTAATACTAACTAACTGAGTGGACTGAAAGTTTGGATGAAATCCAACATATTCTGTCTCACCTATGTTTGCAGTTTGGTCCACAGAATGCAAAGTAATGCAACTCTGAGATCATTCTGTGGCGATATTTCAGCACATCCGACACAACACAAAGCAGTCATTCTAAAGCTGTACCCAGGCATACTTTGCAAGAAATCTAGCACAACAATGGTCGCAATTTTCAAGCACTCTGCACATTTATGAAATTAATAAAATTGCCAATAACAGAAATATAAATGTCAATCAAATGCCAATAAAAAGGACAAGCATTCCGAAGAGCGCCATTGATGTGAATGTCAGGGGCTGTCTAGCCATCATTTCCACCCACATACTAGGGAAGAAATACCCTGCATAACACGGCGGGCCTGCCGATTATAAAACATCTCATGCTTGTCCATACTGAACTTTTGCTGTCATGACAACGAGGACACGGAGACTACATTCCCAATCCCGACGCTGTACCAATCTTCACCCGTGCCACCGCCAGCCAGGAAACAACAAGAAAGAAGCTTAGTTCTCAAGCGACCACCTGGAGGGCCTTTGTGGTCTTGGACAACACTTCTAAGCTCCACGAAGCTAAGTTTGAAACTCCCTGGCAACCAGCACGGACTGTGCCTCACCTTGGAAATTCGCTTGATAAACGGCACGGTCAGCTCGCTCTCGTAGGGCACCAGGTTCTGAATGTGGCCCGTGCTGCAGCAGGCGACCAGGTACTGCGTTGCGGTGGCAACGCAAATGTAGTCTCCGTCCATGGCCTGTGAAAAAAACAAAAAACATAGATTTTACTGCCTGTCCTATCGAGGTCTGCACCCAGCTGAACAGTCCCTCTCCTCGCACTGACCTCTCCATTTTTTTTTTTTTTCTTACATAGAATTCAATGCTGACAGGATAAAGAACTTAAAGGTGCACAGAAGAGGATTCTGAACTCGTCTTTTTGCCGCGGGAACTCAATCCACACGTTCCTAGCATTCTTAGAAACAGTGACTTATTGCCCTGTGTGGCCGATTTCCCCAATTAAAACGAATTAACGTCCGGCTCCCGCCTTTTTTTTAAATTCTGCCTCGCACGGTGGGCGGAGTCGACCAACGCGTGGAGCGCCTTTCACCCAGTCCCGTGGAGGCTTTGGTTTCGCTTTATTTTGTTTTTTAGGTTTCCATGAATAAATAGTTTCATTCGCAGATAATATAGCCGCAAAATAAGCCCGAAGAAATAAAAATACGCGCGGACTATTTGCTACTACGGACTACTACATATTACTCCGCCGATGGCAGACCGCGGGACTGGTTGAAAGGCGCTCCACGCGTTGGTCGACTCCGCCCACCGTACGAGGCAGAATTAAAAAAAAAAAAAGGTGGGAGCCGGACGTTAATTCGATTTAATTGGGAAAATCAGCCACACAGAGCCATAAATCGAAGTTTCTAAGAAAGCTCGGAACGTGTAGATCGAGTTCCCGCGGCAAAAAGACAAGTTCAGATTCCTCTTCAGTGCACCTTTAAGGAAGAGCTTTCAATGCAAACGGCAATTTTCATCTAGTACTGTTACCCAAACTGCTAGACTTCAAGAGTGCCACATTATTCTTTTTTCACAATGATAAGCGCAAAATGCAAGCAATCAATCGACCCTGCGTCCACAAATTTCCCACATCGTAGGCCTCTACACTGAAATATGTTGATACATCAAAACAATGGCTATACTGAAAAAACTTCAGCAACCCTTTAGATGTACTACAACAAGGCTCAACTGGACACTACAGCTCAAAATGCTTATACTGTATTTTCCGGTATATAAGACGCGGCTTTTTTTCAAAAATCTTGCTGGTGCGTCCTATACAAGGGTGCGTCTTATATGCGACTTTTTCTGCTTTTTTTTGTGAGTTCAGAAATTACTCAGGTTCATGTTCAAGCTTTTTTCACCAAAAAAATATCACTACCAATAAGCGGTTGTACCACGGTTAATACTTCAATACGGGAACCACCGAGAGCAACTTTATTAGGTGAACTTATTAAACGGTGGGGATGACGACTTCCGGAATCATAAACCCGCGGCCGTTTCAGAGGCCCCAAGCAAAAGTGATGTGAAATGCCAAAAGGTGGCGACAATCGCGTTTCTCACCATTGTCAAGACAAGCCGGCGTTTCTTTTAGTCACCCTTTGCAACTTTGTTTGCTCCGTGTACGTAGTGAAAAGAGAATGTTTTAGCCGAGTTGTCTCCAGAGATGGGCATGATTTTTGATAGCGCATCTTAAGATGAAGTCTTCGAAGGTCTTAAGTTAATATAAAATGTTGTTATAGACATAAGGAGAGTTCCTTCATTCTTTTTTTCTTTTTTTTTTGCTAAAACGTCGGCGGGTATTGCGTGAGTGTTGCCTTTTTCGATCACTTAGCGGTGCTTAGGAACTTCTGACAGGTACGGCGCATTTTGCGATGGTCGCACAAGCATGTTTAATTAAGCTTAATTGGGTAAATTGGGGTGCATCCTATACACCGGAAAATACGGTAATACAACATAAGAACATATGCAATGAAAAGCCATGAAATTTTTCGGAAACCAGGTATTTATGCTCCAAGGTCATATCTCTAGCAAACATGCTGAGAACAGCTGAGTGCTCATTCATTTATATGTCGACAGCAAGCTCATCAACACAGCATTAAAGGTGCACCGAAAAAGGAATCTGAACGCGTCTTTTTACCACAGGAACTCAATCTACACATTCTGAGCATTCTTAGAAACTTTGAACTGCTGTCCTGTGCGGCCGATTTCCCTAATTTAAATCTGATTTAACGTCCCGGCTGCTGCCTTTTTTTGAAACCCCCACTGAAGGTACGAGGAGTCAACTAACGCATGGAGTGCCTTTTAGGCAGTCGTGTGACAGCTTCGTTTTAGCTTTTATTTTGTTTTTTAGGTTTCCGTGAATAAATAGATCCAGTCAGAGACTACATAGCTGCAAACTACATAGCTGTAGTTTGTGTATGTATCGGTGTCCTTTTCCCATTTGTCATCAACCCAGCAGTGTGTGTAACTTTCAAATGCATCTTGTTCAGTTTTAATTGTTTTTTTTCTAGTTTCAAACTACATCTCTGTGTAGCAATCCGTTCAATTGTAAATATTAATTTTTTCTATAGTGTGCTCGTATGCGACCTGCCACCGTTGTATGAATGTGTTTATCTTATTTATTATGTTGTAATGGCTCTTAGATGAGCCACAGGCATTTTCAAGCTATTTTCTTTAGCTTTTGGCCTGTGGCTCATTCTAAAGAATGTGCACATTTTTGAAATAAAGTTTGGATTCAATTCAATTCAATTCAAATCAGGCCCACGAAAACAAAAATACGCGTGGACTCTCTGCTTTCGCCGACCGCTACGTCTCACTCCGCCAATGGCAGAGCGGCAAGCCGGGACTGCCTGAAAGCCACTCCATGGGTTGGTTGACTCCTCCCACCTACAGCGGCGAGTTTGAAAAAAAAAGCAGGAGCACGGACGTTTAATCCAATTTAAGTTAGGGAAATCACCCGATTCAAGTTCCTAAGGATGCTCGGAACGTGTAGATAAGAGTTCCCGCGGTAAAAAGACCAGTTCAGATTCCTCTTCAGTGCACCTTTAAAGGGGCTGCGAAGCACTGCCTGGGGGAATACCGGCTATACTTCAGGTGGGTTCTTTATGTCACACAGATGCTGACTTAAAAGGAATTACAGGAATCGATGCACAGGAACGGGAGTTATTCAGTGAAGAAATTTCAAAATACAAGCAAACAAAACGCTGCCCTCAACTCGATTTTGGCGGGGCTTCCCACTCCTGTTTCGCTCTCCCAATGACGGCACCTGGCGCGACCAATCAAAACAGCCAGCCAGAGCACGTCGCGGAAGTTTGTACTCCATGGTTGCCTGCTCTCTGTGAGACTGGCAGCGTCGTTTCCATGCCAGAGCGCCCCTGGTGGTGTATTTTTATTTTACTTGCTTTGCAGGGCTTTTATCTAAGACAAACAAATTGTTTTTGTTGATCTAATATAAAACGCAGACAGGTGACAAAATGTGTCTCTATTTATTCACACAATTTGCAGTATATTTACTGTTTGTCCGATCATCAAGCTCGCGCCAGGTGATGTCATATCCGCTGCTAAAAACCCGCCACTGTGTGGCGACACCATCAGAGCCATGAAGTTGTTTTTGGGAGGACATTAAAATATTAAAAAACGAAATATACGCGGCATTACCGGCGCTAATAGCACCATTATAACTCACTGTATGCAATCAACAGGCAAAACAGATTGTGTTTCTGGTCCCCTTTAAGGTGGCAGAGTTTTGGAACACAAGACAAATTTAAATCATGGCAGAAAAAGAAAAAAAATTGATGATGTTCTCGCCAAGCAAAATGAATAGCGCCCTCACCAAGGCAAGGGGGTGCTCGGCTAAGGAGATGTCGCCCTGGTGAATCACCTTGCTGTCCGTGACAGCGTAGAGCTGAAGCTGCTTCCGCTTGGCTGCGCACACCTGCACCAGGGAAGTGCCCAAATGCAGACAATCATCATCACCATCATCAGCCTGATTACGCCCACTGCAGGGCAAAGGCCCCTCCCATGTCTCTCCAATTAACCCCTGTCCTTTGCCAGCTGTGGCCACCGTATCCCCGCAAACTTCTCGATCTCATCCACGCACCTAACTTTCTGCCGCCCCCTGCTACGCTTGCCTTCTCTTGGAATCCACTCCGTTACCCTTAAAAATGCAGACCAGAGCATGTCAAATGCACAGAACGATGAGCTGTGACTTAGGCCACTACTTAGCCCCAGAAATATACAATGCTAACTGTTCTCATGTGCTTTTCCTGCTTGATTTATAGAGAGTGCTACTACGTAAGGCGGCAATATTTAAACTTCTGCTTTTTATCGATAGTCAGAACCTGGTTCCATCAGAGAAGCGAACAGTAACAAGTGATTTCCAAATTCCTGCTTTCCTTATCTTTCTTTTGATTCCATTTTACAGAGACAGCTGGATACAGAACTTCCATTTGTGTAAATAGCATCAGAGCTATACAATCATATGCTGCAGCTAAATATGCCGAATGACAGCCAGGTCATTGTGCATCACAAGGGGCATGAAAGCTGTGTTGTGCATGCCTTCACTAATACATCGGTGATCCTGCACGCTTCAGGAATGCCATCGAAGAAGCTGTCTCATCATAACCATGCATACCACAGTTCAGCGCTCGTGAACGTCTCTGTGTCTCTTACTTCGTCCCTTGTCTGTTTTTTTGCGCTAAATTCTATTTAACATAGTATACCACAAGCCTGTCACAATTTATCACCGCACACCCGACCAACCCTCATGTAAAGTCCCACACTGGGACCTTTGAGGAATGAATGAATGAGTGAATGAGTGAATGAATGAATGAATTGTAAGAAAGAGAGTTGGAGTTCGATGCCCCAGCAGCTAGCGCCGACGAAGGCGAGGAAGAAGATAGGCGAAGCCGACGAAGTTCGGGTTTTGCGCTTGCGAATGCTGGCCTGCTGAGCGGCACCGCTGGGACAAGGACTGTGCCCGTCCACGCTAACTGTGCGAGTTTCCACATTACACTTGGTGGAGGTGCTGCTTGTTCTCCCCGTGGACCTACGCCACGATGCCCAGGCTACAAGGCTCTACCACGAAGTCCGACACCTCGGTCCAACCTGCCCAGCCTGTCCTCTGTTCTGGTGCCGTCCGTCAGCGCGACCCGGCGATCTTCAGCGGCACTGACGACACTGACGTAGAAGATTGGCTCGCCTCCTACGAACGCGTGAGCGCATACAACAAATGGGATGACGTCGTTAAGCTCACGAACGTCATCTTCTACTTGACCGATGTCGCCAACTTATGGTTCCGCAACCACGAGGCGGATTTTACTACCTGGGCGGCTCTAAAAAGCAGCCTGACTGACGTTTTCGGTCACCCCGCTGTCCGAAAACTTCGTGCTGAACAACGGTTGCACAGTCGTGCCCAACAGAACGGCGAGAACTTCACAAGTTATATCGAGGACGTCGTTGATTTGTGTAAGCGGCTCAATCCATCTATGAGCAAGGCTGACAAAATGAATGAATGAATGAAATAGTTATCACTCCCGCCCTTCAGTAGCTCTGAGGTGCAAGACGTAAAATCTCAAAAGGCAGCAAATGCGGCAAGAAAGGAGAATTTAACAAAAGGCGCAATAAACTTGCAGCAGCAGCTCAATCTTCAGAACTGCTCTCCGTACTACTCTCCGTACAAAACTACTCTCCGAACAGCTAAAGGCAGGCACACCACGGCAAATCCTATTTCAAACAACTACGCGAGTCACCGGAAAAAGCCGTCAGTGGACTCAACCTCGGTGAAAATTGCGCACCTGAACGCAGAAAGGGTCGTGACGGGTGGGGTTCTCGTTGACACAGAATGCAGAGATGCCTTTCAACTTGGACAGCGGAGCAAGGATCTGCGAGACGGCAGTGCAAGCATATGCATCAGCGACAAATATGCGATGAATGTTTAATGAAAGGCACTGATTTGCAAACAGCTGAACATCACTTAACAGTTACACCGTAATGAAATAATTAAAACGATACAAGCTTTTCAACATACCATGCCAAACGCTGCTACCAAAACATGCTAAAGTTCACCACTTATGAATATTAAAGCCACTTTTCTCCTCAAAAAACCAATTTCAAGTTGCACGTCTATCATTAAATGGTTTGGTTTAACGGGGTTTAACGTCCCGAAGCGACTTGGGCTATGAGGAACGCCGTAGTGAAGGGCTCTGGAAATTTCGACCACCTGGGGTTCTTTAACGTGCACTGACTTCGCACGGCACACGGGCCTCTAGAATTCCGCCTCCATCGAAATTCAGCTGCCGCGGCCGGGATCAAACCTGCGTCTTTCGGGTCACCAGCCGAGTGCCACAACCACTGAGACACAGCGGCCGGGCCATCATTAAATGATATGCAATACTGCTCTATGAACAACAATACAATGCATAGGAATGCATTGCAAGTAATGATTTTTTAGAATGATTTCTGGTCGTCCTGTTTACTGATGGATTCAGAAAAATGGCAGGTAAGGTCCTCTATCCTTTTGTGCAAACTGGCAACCGTGTAAGCAAGAAATTGTCCTTATTTTGTAAAATTGACTCTGGAATTAATTTAAATTATGCTTCAGTTCAACGTTTTGTCTGTTCTTGCCCCTATCATAGACAGGGAGGCTAACACCTGCAATAGTGCATGAATAATAAAAAGATAAAAACCCACTCATGCAGATGCGAAGTAAGTTTTGTAACTTTGTGGCCCTGCATTGCTCCCTTGTCCCGTTTGGTTTATTAGGTGGCCTAACAAGAAGGGAAATTTCAAAATTTACAGAAAAAAGAAATTATGGGTGCATTTTAGCTGCCTTCTTTCTTGTTTCACCCTTCTTTGGTAGCATGTATGGATGATGGGATTGGAAAGCAGAACAGTGTCGTCGGCGTATTGAAATATTAGACCTTTGGAAATTACTTCGGATAAGTCATTAACAAACAGATTGAACAGAAGGGGTAATAATATGGAGCCCTGCGGAACTCCGGCCTTCAATGGAAGTTTACTACTTACATTTGTCAACCCGTCTAACACAACAACTTGTGATTGACCGGAAAGATAATTCTTGAGCACATCGTAAAACGGATCTCTGAAACCCACGGAGTACAGTTTTTCTAATAAAATGCCGTGATGAACTGTTTCAAAAGCTTTGGAAATGTCTAAAAATAAAGCAACACTGAACAAATTTTGATCGAAAGCTGAGAAAAGTTCATCTGAGAACACTTCCAGAACAGCTACAGTACCACGACCGGGGACGAAACCAAACTGACGGGTTAACAAAATAGAAAATTTTTCAACAAAGGATGACATGGATCTCAAAAGAAATTTTTCGATTACGTGGGAAAGTATAGGCAAGATCGAGATGGGTCGATAGTTTTTCATGTCGTCTTTCTGTCCTCCTTTAAATAGCGACTTAACTATAGCAGTTTTAAGTTCATCTGGGAAAAACGCAGTGTGTAGAAAATCGTTCAGCATGTAAATCCGGACATCAGACAATGCCCCGAAATTCCTTTGGAGCAAATCTGCTGACAAGCCGTCAATACCAGGAGGTTTATTTCGCTTGAAGCTAAATATTATATCATGTAGTTTTTGTTTCGTAATGCTGGCTAGAAAAGCGGACGCAGAGTTAATAATAATAATAATAATAATAATAATAATAATAATAATAATAATAATAATAATAATAATAATAATAATAACAACATACTCTCATTAGAGGATATTTATGCATTAAGCTACATCAAATCATGAACCAAGCTAGCTGGGATGAGTCCAGGTGCTCATTTCCATCCCCTCAGCTATTTTACTAACCATAATCTTAGCACAAAGACATTCTGATGCCACTGAAATGTGACTGTCATCAATGAAGAATTGTAAATGGTGCTATGCTGCAGCGACGCAACATGCTACTACTGTCGTATTCCCGTAAAAGCAGATACAGCAAGGTAACACTCCGTAACATGGCACAGTCGGGCAGAAAAGGACTCACATCGAGGTCGACCATGTTAAGGCACATGAAATTGCCGTCACTCAGGCAGAGCAGCCTCTCCAGTGCCGACATTGCCTTCAGCGTCCGCACTGGCTTTTTCTGCGAGTCGGAAGGGATGACGATAAAACAGAAACAAATGCGCAAAAGAAGCCCATTTTCAACAGCGGATACAAGAGACAAATACAACATTTGCAACGGTTTATCAACTGCATGGTCCCACTAGACACACAGGAAAAAAAAAAGGAGAAAGTGCTTGTGCCAACCCAAATAAATAAAGTATTGTGATATGTGCACAATGGAATTTATTTTCACTCAACTTTTCAAGCTTTCTTTCGAAAACTTGAGGAATTTGACAAAATATTTACTTGACATCAAAACTCAGAATCATCCTTTTATTGGTGGAAATATCTTTCCCAACACCGACTTTACTTTTGAGCTATTGTACAATGCAGCATTCTAGGCAAACACGTTACCTATTATGTGTGGCATGGCTTCAAACATTTGACATCGACTTTACAATCACAGTTTTCGTCACGCGCAGCGGTTTTTTTTGCGACAATGAGCAAAAATTGCGTTTTTCTTGTAAAATCGCAATGCGGTTGATATGGTATATAACTTGCTCCCTGCTCCCAGAGAAGATGAGTGGTTGTTTATCAACACACACAGCTGAACGCATACAACACAATGTTTGCATGGGAAAAGTTTAGAACTCCTCGAACCTAGGCTAGTCAGCGCAAGTTTTTAAACAATAAACTTTTACAGTTACTGCTATAAAAGCTAGCTATACATAAACAATCAAATAAAAAAACAGTATGAGTAAATTTGAAAAAACATTCTCCGCATCCCTAGAGTTTACAGCTTTCGAACAGTTAGCTTCCGTGTTTAAAATTCCTGTAGGTATTATGACCACCAGAAGTTGATGTTTGTGGTACCGCGAGCTCTCAAAGCTTACATCCAGCTACTTTCTGGCAATGGAAAGCCAAAGTGACGTGAGCTATAAAATAGACGTGCCTTGATATGCTGCTTTCCCAGTATGCCATGCTATCTTCATGCTTTTGCTGTTTTATTGCAGTGTAATATATAACAAAACATTACATATTACTGTTGTCCATTTTCTAAACAGTATTGTTATTATATTCTGAGTGCTTGTTATCAATCGGCACTGTCAAATGCTTTGAATTCATTGTAGTTTTCACAAAGGGGGGCAGGCCTTAGCGAGGTGTTCTGTTGTGCCTCTTGCTTGCTCCTGGTTGGTTTGCACATGCACTGTAAACCAGAATAAAAATATTGTTGTCCTACATGTAGGAAGCTAGGCACACATAGGTTAACCTTCCCTGCAAAGTGAACAGATCACCAACAGTCCCTTCAGGTAATGGAGTGGACTGCTGGAGAAGGTAAATGTAGTTTGGGACTGCGGAAATTTGGGTGGGCAGACGAGATTAGGAGCATTAAATGGAGAAGTATGGGAGCAGCCCTTGTCCAGAAGTGGAAACAGATACCGTAATATCCCATGTCACCCCCCATCCCCTCGCAACCTGAAATTCATAGAAAAAGTGGGGCGGACCATGTCTCAGGGATCAACCAAAAAAAATTACAAAAAAACTAGAAAATATGCAATCTTTTGTTTGCATCTACCCTGGCTTGACCAGACATACACTCAACTTTAATCACGGGATGTTAACTTGCTCGCAAGACTCATAAAAGAATGTTTTACTGTCTGCGAAATCCACTGCTCGCATCCTGCGAGGGCACCTTCCAAAGAGCACAGTTTGAAGCCGTGACTGCGATCAACCTGTGACCAAAAGCGAATGCAGACTATTTTTTAAAGAAAGCACCATCTTTTGCACACAACTACACCTAGGTCTGGTGCCATCACGCAGGGGTCATCAGGCAATCGAACTGCGACAATGTCTGTACAGGCGCTGCCAATCACGGTAAAAAGATATAGCGATCTAAGGGTGTGTGATGATTCGGTGGTTTTGACATAATAGATATTTTTCCTAAAGTGGGGGGTGGACGATGACTCGGTATATTACAGTGTGCTGTTGATAATGATGATGGTTGTTTTGATAGGTCTGACCCTTTTGGTCATCTTGAATTTGATTTCCTCATTCCCAAAATTAGTCACGCAAGATCTCTTACCGTGCCAATGTACTTCAGCCGGGCCTTGCGGGCAGCAACTGTCCGCCGGCCATCGCACCAGCTGTGGTCCTCCAGGTCATACTGGATGAGGAAGCTGTGGCCAGAAATGACGCACGCGCGCGATAATCAGGTGATGATGGTGCAATACGACAATGCCAACACTGTTAGAGTACTCATTATGGCCAGCAGCGTTTCGGCTGCCACGACCAAGAGCAGAGGGGTATACCCATTAAAATGGAACAGTAGTTTCCACAAGCATATCTAATGATCAAGCCCCGTACAATTGACACATCTCGAAGTAATTAACAAGGAATCCATGACTAATCTGCACATACCCAGGCTTTTACACTTTTACACGAAATATCAATCTAATTCTACCCTTCTGGACACTGCAGTTAAGAAGCAATTTTTAAGCAGCAGTTGTTTTTGCTGCCACCTTTTTGGCTTTTTTTTTATTTGGCTTATTTATATATTTAATGGCCAGATTAATAGCCATGGTGAAATTTTTGATACACTATCGATATGGGAAGACAAAATGTAAGGCATGTCACTATTGAGCTCGTTGTTTGTAAGTGGAAACTAATTTTATAAACAATGACTAGCCAGTGTGGCTACTAATTAGGCTATTATGTGAATGCAACCTTGTAGTGAGCTCATGTTCAACAAGGATTGTGGATTACTGGGTATTAACGTCCTGAAGAGACTCGTACTATGAGGGACACTAGAGCGGAGAGCTCCACATTAATTTTAATCATCTGGGCCTCTTTAGCGTACATTGGCATTACACAGCACATGGGTGCTTTTGTATTTCGCCTCCATAGAAATACGGCTGCCGGGGCCAGGATGGAACCTCCGACGTTGCAGTCAGCAGCTGAACATCAAAGCTACTAAGCCACCGTGGCAGGTTTTATTATTAACGAAACAGCAGCTGCTCATCTAAGGTTTCTAGTCCTACACACAATATACTGTCATGAATCTTGCGGGTTTCGACACACAGATCAACAACGTTTTATTTTTCAACTTGATATGTCTTAAAGACAGCCAGTGCTCCGTTTCACAATCCTCTCAATTTTTCTCAGCACAATTTTTGCACTGCCTATTAACAAAAGTACAAGACACTGTAACACACTTTCATTGTCATGCAACACTTCCCACTAAGTGACCGCTGGTATGAAGGTGTACTCTAGCGCAGCTGCAAGAAATTAAAAATTCATTAGTGGTGCCTAAGTTACTACCATTCAATTCCAGCAGCAATTCTAAGTCACAAAACTGCGCAGACTTCCTGTGCAGGATCTATTTCCCCCTGCAATCAACTTCAACAACAACATTCTACTTTTACTGCACCGTCCAGCAACAAGAACGCAGAAAGTTCGAGAGGAAGCTCTATAACCTTGTTTGACAATGGACACGAGCTCCTCCACTAAACCAAGCTTACATCAAAGCGGCCCTGAGCACAAGTTGTTCTGAACATTCGCACAAACTGACAGGTGTAGAGACAGCTCTACTCACCCATCAGCTGTGCCAACGTAAAGCGTCCTTCCACTGCATTCTAAACACGTGATCTGTGAAAAGAAAAATGGGGCATTGGTGCAGTTCATTCAGACAAAACAGTGAGGGAATCCTCTGCAATGTGTTCAATGCTTTTCATAATGCAGAGACAGCAAAATACACAAGATCTGAACTATCCCTTTACACTTGGTACTAACTATACAGTATAACAACATATGACTGGCTGACTAATGCGCTTGGTGCCTGAAAGTTGCACGCTGGCATAACTAGTATTGAGAAAAACTTCTGAATGTTCCTAACATCCTCAGAGAGAGCCTTTCAGGGAAGTATGACAAACTCTTTATTCCCAACTTGAGCATTATGACATGTGCTGTTCAAACAGTTTGCAATGGTGACCATGGAATGATTGCTGCACAGGTGTTCCCACGTCGATTCTGGTTTAGAATGGCCTTTGTCATAAACTTTTCGCACACTGCGGTATAGATATATGTGAGCCAATAGAGAACTACCAGTTAGCTATTACAAACCAGTGATCGCAGCAGCACGTAGAGAATCAAGAGCTAGCAAGGTGGCACTTATGGATAACCAGACAGTGTGCCACACAGCTAAGACAGCTTGATCTGATTAGGACTCCTCTGTTTAATTTAGAATGCTTGTATCAGTGTGCTGCAGCCCTTACATAGGTACAAGTGCAGTCCCAGTGCAATTTCTTCCTTCCTTTGGCCAGCACCCCAAACAAGTTTCCAAGCTACTGCACACTCAAGATCATATAACTGGCCCTCTAACGTCTCAACATACGAACTGAAAGCACTTTTATGAGCGCTTTGAAATCGCAGCGACAACTACGCAACTTTAAATTACCCTCAGTTCACAATCACGTCACGCCAGATGTAACGCGGCAGATAAGCCTGTCATTTCCACGGCAGGAGATGACTGTGTTTAAACACTAGACTAGATCTGCAGACACGCAGACAGATTGGGAGCGCAAAAGCTGCTGTTAATCGAAGCAGCTTCTTTGAACACTCTCACGTTTGAAGTGCGTGCCCGTGCACGCAAAGTTATTAGAACAGTTCCTTTAAAGTCACAACGCGGTTGATGTTTTGAAAAAGCCGGCCAGCGTGCGTTTAATACCTCTGTTGTTGAGGCGCCTGTCGATACACGCTCGCTCAGCGGAACCAAGTCGAAGGCCTTCAGACTCATCCTGAAGACAGTGACGGGCGAAAGTTCATCGCGACGAGTTTCCCACACTTTTCTTCATTCCGACCAGCGGGTCACTCTAGTTGCGAAGTTCTGCGCGCACCGATTAAACGTCGCCGCGACATTACATCGCCGCGATCACGTAGCGGTGTTCCGGGAGGATCCACCCCTCCGAAGCCGCTGTCAGCTCGTTTTGCGTGCCGCTGGCTCGAAACCACCGCCGCGATCTCCGCCCGCAGTGTAACGGCCCCAAAATCAGCCGTTCAGCGGTGCGGAGTACGGCCTGTGCTGGCCGGTGTTGCGACGCATCGACGATTCGACGTGCTCACGCACGGGAGACGGGGGGCGAGTACGACCGCATACGCAGGGCGAGATTGTTTGGTTTCTGCCCGTCCACCATGCGGCTTCCCACGGACGGCTTCGCGGCTTCACGCAAAGCCAACGTGATCCGACTTCAAAGCCGGCTTGCGTTTTGCCTGAAGTCGACTCGAAGACAAAATCCAACTGAGCAAAGAGCGGGAAAGCGACTTGGGAGTGCGCGGAGGTTCAGTGAAGCGATTTGATTGATTTGGTTCACTGTTTAAGTGCAAATGTATCACCGTAGGCCTGTCTTGGCGATGAAAAGGACGAACCCGTTCGCTGATGAAATCCCCGTACAGTGCAAGTTCTACGTGTCCGAGAGAGAAGCGGAGAAGAATTGCCAAAAACGCATGTCCGCCGTACACTGTGAGTCGACGTCTACAGTCGGGACAAAATACGCTGCGTGTGTGCGTTTAAGTGGTTCACAGTAACGTTTGGACGCGAAAGATGTGCTGCCGGTGGTGCCGTATTTTTGTAAAGTTTATCAACATGTTTCTGCTCATTTCTGTGTCCATATAGTGCTTAACACTACCTTGCTACTTACGTAGTTGTCAAACTACGGAGCCCACTACAGTCGGCTCGCTAGGCTTTGAACGCAATGACATTTTCGGATACATTTGTACGAAACCTTGGACAGCGGCACGACTTGCATCTTTGTAGAATCAAGAGTAAATAATGCTGATTTTATGATGGTGGTCGCTGCCACGGAAACATGGAGACATTCTCGCTGTAAAAATCCATTCAGTTCTGAAGCAGATCAAAAGATCTCTCCATTTTCTTTCTTGCAGCTAAAACATTAAAAATGCTCTACTCTGGCTCGAACCAGCATAATGGAACAGTGAAGCCAGACAGAGGAGGACAAATGAATGGAACAACTCCAGGTAAGTACGCACAGTGCTGCTATTATGATGAACACATGCTTTTGATATTAATGCGAAAGCCTTTAATGCCTCATCGTTGTCTACCTAAGGTTGTCATCAGAGGTGTCACGCTTTTCGGTTGGTCGAAATGGTTACGATGTCAGAGTGCGCGGATTCGAAGTAATGAGGTCACCCACGGATGCCTGACGCCGCCTTTTGGAGCACACGACAACTAATAAAATAGTTGTCGTCCGCTCCGACAGGGGGCGCAAGACGTCCATGGGTGACCACGTCACATACCTCATTACTGCGAACAGAGCCATGGATACAACCGAACTCGTCGAAGCAGAGAGAGAGTCGTGCTAAAGAAGCAGTCAAAGTCGGCAGTCAAAGTGTGTAGTTGTAATGTGTAGTCAAATAAAGCACTAGTACAGCACAAACACCCTCGCAGTCAATGCCAAACAGTGCGCCAGGAAAGGCTGTCGCCTTGCAGCACTTTATAGAGCCAAAGTGCCCCTGAATTTTTTGTTCTTGACATTTCTTCTCCCCGCCTCTGGCACTTGTGATGGACACCATTGTTTAAAGGGGCCCTATAAAGTACATAAAGTCAGTAAGGTGATTCTTTGGAAGTCTGAAATAGACCATGTTGTGCTAAGCATTGCCAGCTCAACTGACAACTTGCAGAAATCTAAGTCAGGCTCTCCACACGGATGCTTTCCTTATCTGCATTCTTGCTCACATGCGTATAGCTCATATCTCCAGTGCTTGGTACAGTTTTCGTTATCTTATGGGTGGCAGCTTCGCAAACTTATTACTGTGATTACTTTTACTTGCATCACCGCTGTCATGTTGATATGCATGACACCACCGCGTACTGGTGTTAGTCATGTGTAAGACATGGCTGGCTCTTCTTAGATTGCCCGTAAACATCACAGCGTACTCTGTGCTCCTATTGCAGATATGCAATTCTAGTTCTTAAAATTTCTTGCGACATAACACTTAGCATTGAACCATAACACATATCACATCAAAATTTCAGACTAGTTAGTTGCACGACACAGATAAAACCAGTGCAACTAAACGAGGACGTGACAGGTATGCTTCGTATATCGTGTGTGCCTTTTTTCCTTGTTTAGCTGTGCTGGTTTCATCTGTATCTTACACATATCATCATCATCAGCCTGACTACGCCCAGTGCAGGGCAAAGGCCTCTGCCGTGTCTTTCAAATTAACCCTGTCCTTTACCAGTTGCAGCCACCATATCCCCGTAATAATAATGCTTCACCACTTTTGCCGTTGCTTAAGTCTGCTGCTGTTGTACCACTCTCTTCTAGTCAGTTTAATCACTCTTCCAAAAAAAAGGTCTCTATGACTGAGGATGTTTGAAACAAATAAGCTGAGCTTTGGCACTCTGCTTGTGCCAGTCTTTAAAGAGTGCGTTCAACCATTGTGATTTCTGCTTCACTTTCTCCAACTTTCTCTCCTGACTTCTGTGACAGTGGACTTGCAGCCCAAGCAGTGTGGGTCGTGCCATCGGAAGTGTGTTGCGGCATCGGCGTGTGCCTTTTGTGACCGAACATCGTGCGAATCCTGCACTCGGCCCTGTGTATCTTGCGAGAAGGTGTTCTGCCCCCTCTGCTCTGTGCTGAAGTGAGTGCGCTGCAGAAATGGGTAGCTTTTTTTTGTTGTTGTTGTCATTTCAGATGTGCACGCTGCATGGTGTTCATTGTGCAGATACACCTCATAAACTTTGCTTAGCAATTCACGCCAGTCATGAATGAAAAAAACAGCGAAGAATCACAGACAATCAATGAGATTCATGTGGCATATATACTCATGAGCGTTACATTTGCATAGCTCACTACATGAGTATGTTATCTTCTATGAAAAGAAATGCGAAAGCGGCACGCAATACCGGATCAAGACCACCGAGCAGTCACTGCATCATGGTGTATCAAAGCAGCCACCATGTACTGTTTTCTTCTCCTCTCTCTCCTCCTCTCCCTGGCTGCCCTGCTCTGTGCTTTTCCCTCTCCCTTTCCCTTAAATCACTGCATTGTGTGCTCCTGCTGCTTATGGTGTCTTCGACTGGTCGCTCCCACGATCCGGTTCGGATTTGGCAAAGTGAGAGCCGCTCTAGCTCCGAGCGCATGGCGAGACCGGTCAAGACGAATGGCCAACAAGTTTTCAGAGCGAAAGCACAGGAAGCAGAAAAAAGGACGTAACTTCCGGAACTGCCACACCGCAGTGGCGCCGCCGCTGCCGCTGGTGTCAACGACGGCGGAAGTGGCTCTGTCACGTGAACACATCTCGGGGCCGCTCCGACTTTTTTCTCGGAGCACCTCAGAGCGCTCTGAGCTGGAGGCGGGCGCTCTGAGAGAACCAGCCGAATGTAGTCAGAGCGCTTGATTTCGACCAGCCGAACGTGCGGCTGCATCTCAGAGCGCTCTAGAGCGATCTGAAACGACCAGTCGAAGACACCATTAGCATGTTGTTGTCTTATGTCTGTCTCACATCCCTGTTTCTTTTTGCACTATTTTTTTTGTCTATCACCGACCATCAACTAGCCCATGCCTCCACTCTTGCTTTCTGTGGCTGTCATACGAAATGTTCATATTGGGGCAATGATGAGCAACATTATTACTGTCATTGATAACCTCTTTCAAGGAATGTGTGCCACTACGGTTCTCAGTGGTAACCTCAAGGCATCTGGGGCAGAAGATCATGGAGAGTCGGTTTGTAATTAAAGCCTTCCGAAAAGAGTCTCTGTTGAGGGAGTGGGCGAAACAGAATCCTGAAAGGACTCCTTTCCCTGCCTTGTACTTGCTATGTGCTGACTCTCCACGCAGACATAACCTTAGACGTTGATGCCATTTCAAAAGGTTAAGGGCCGTTGAAGCCCACTTATATCGAACCTGACTGCCACGCGGCAATCTTTCCTATGTCCCAAGGTTTGTAGTAAATGGGCAGAAATGAGTATTGCAACGCGGACTTCTGTGGTGGACTTTTTATGCCATATGCATGCACGAGCGGTCTTCGGGCTGGCGAAGTTTTGGCACGTGCTTTCGAGCCGCTGCACATTTCTTATAAACAAATTATGAAGTCTTACTGTATTTGTGCTCTAAATTGCTCCATGATGATTATTTCTGTTCCATAGCTGCTCCAGAAAGCATCTTGGCTGTCCTACCCACTCCCACCATTGTGGATGCTTTTGTCTGAACCTGCGTTAAGCCAAGTTTTGCATGGTTGACAGTACATTTAAAGTACTGGTCAAATACTTGGCAATGTGCTGGCACTGTTAAATTGTTGCTAGAAATGCTGGCCAATTTTTACATTCTCATTGCATAGCGTTAACTGGATAGTTAACTGCTGATGACACTACAGTGAGCATTGGCATTCAATTAGTACCTGTGTCTTCCAGTGCTATTTTTCACTAACGAGGGGTTCCGGTTCCTTGCAATGCATTCATAGCTCCTTGCCCTTTCGTGCAGGTACAACCAACATGAAGAATATGCTGTGTGCCTTACTTGCGGAAGCTAGACAGCCGGAAGAAAACAAAGAAGATTTAGCTTCTCTGTATATTGTGTAAATATGTTCAAATTTTTAGTGTATCATTTGATCTATTGACAGCAGTGATGAAGTTTGTTGATTGTGCTTAATGCTGGTGCATTATTGCAGCGAGCTAGATCTCGTCATTTTTGTTTACTCTTGTTGCCGGATGCCTTGGACATGTGATGAAGCATTCAAGTCTTGTGCCTGCACTGAGGACTATGAATGTCTCACAAAGTGCATGATTACTGTGTGCAAAATATGTTCTTTGACATTGATGCTTGCTTCTTGATTAAATTATTCTTGCAACATATACAGTGTGTGCTTTCCTTCAGTTGCAGGTGTGGCAGTGTGTTTGAAAGCACCGTTGTGAGGTCTCCCACCTTTCTTAACGCTGCACTAACCAAAGCAGCACTGTTTGTGACACTAGTGTGTGCCACTAGTTGCATGCTTGCCTAGTCCTATTCACTGTGGACAGATGACGGTGCAGCCAGGGTATCTAAACCGGAAGCCCTCCCTCACTGAGTACCATTGCACGATAAGTAGCTGACTGTTTTTTTTGGATCGCTGTTGGACTTGTGCAATATTTAAGACTTTATTGAGGAACCGAAACACGTGTCATAAGAACATGTATATATTCACGACCAACATTTCAGACTCTGTGGAGCTGGAAAGCTAGATTTTTCAGCCTAACTTATGAGTTAACGGATTAGTACCACATACAGCCATGGCTTCTCTGGCGCTGTTGCAGGCACTATCATGGATCCAAGTGGACTTAATCGCAGTGGTTGGCTTGGATAATTTTGGCAATATCTGTACGTCCTTGCTGCCACTCGAGATGACTGCACACTCTTTGTTCCTATGTAGGTGGTTTACAAATAAGACGCGTCGATAACAGAAAAGGGGGCAGTCAGTTACCTTGATCGGTCTTCGCAATTTTGGTGGGCTAGAGGTTGCGTCGCACATTGCAGTATCTGGGACGTAAGGTGTAGTGTGGACATGATAAAAGCATGGCTCTGACTAAAACACAAGCTGCTAGCAAGTGTAACGTGGAAAATCGCGATATTAATTTTTCAGGCTGGTTTTTCTCTGCAAAGTTTTTTTTATTTCAAGCTCATTGAATTTTTGGACTGTTCGATTATTCCCACCATTCTCTGGATCTCGCCGACTTAAAGAAATTGTTTGCCATTACTTTGGTTAGGGCTAGTTGGTACATGTTCCTGAATTAAATGCGTAGTTTTAGTGCAAAGGAAAGGAACGTAGAATGCACAGAGACCAGTGCCAGTCCTGTGTTCATGTGTTTTATATCCACAGGTAGCACCAAAACACAATGTTACTTTTTTATTTTGGTGAAATATGCAGTATTGTCCTCAATGTCCTTTTTGCCAACCTTACTGAAACATTGTAAATAAACGTTGGTATGACCTTGCAATTCTGTAAAATGTTACATTAACTTTGTGGGAGCATGCAGGCCCACCTGTTGTGAAGGTACAGTCACGGTCAAAAGTCTTCAGGCCACAGTGTTCAGCTGCAGCAAAGTGAATGTTCCTATAGAATGCTCCGTGTAGCGGATCATTCAAAACACAAGTCAAGCGGGAAGCTTGTCCACCGCAAGAATAAACCTGCAAGCATTTCAAGGTCATTTAGTCTTTAACAGTGCCGTAATGGCTCTGCTATGCGGCTGAAGCGAAAAGCCTTTGGCCTTAAGACTTTTGACCAAGACTGTACATAACTAATGCCTTGCAAGGACAAATAAGGGCAATACTTGAGTTCTGCAATACACCACAACCAATAGATTCAACTCACTTATCTTAGGATGGATACCATGGAGACAAGCTTATTTATGACCATTATTGAAGGGTGTCCCGAGTATTAGTGGTGAATGGGCAATAAGTAAAGTTTTTTGACAAAATAATGCGACTGTACATGCCGTCTGTGGCAGGCACAATTTAAGAGTTTTATTTGAAAGTACTGCTACTTGAATATTTTTAATGTAAGAACAGTGGCAAAAGTTCATGACACAATGCTTGAAACATATTTGTAATGCTGTTTTATAGCAATAAAATAACATTTAGAACACAATATTGAAACTGTTTAGTATGGACGTTAGACTATAGTTTATATCGTATCACATCACATTATTTTCCTTAAAGGGCAACTGCAGCACTTTTTTGAAAATTTCGCGATATTCAATGATTCAAATCTATATAGGCTGTAGGTAAAGCATGCCAAGTGTTTTTGCACTAGCATTTAAAATAGTGATGTAATCGACGACTGAATTTTGCGCTTCTCCTCAATGCACCAGAGTAGTGCAGAGAAATTCAGCGTGACGTCACAGAAGGTATGTTTTCAACTTACCGCTGTCATCAGCCACACCCTGCCCTGACTCGTTAGATGCTGCCAAACAACTCTCGACAGGGTTGCCTTTGGCGGCATTGGTTTTTTCCTTCAGAGCAGGCGTTTGTGCGTTGGAAATGTACCAATACCTTCGATGACATCATCATGTGCCCCCCCCCCACTTGGCGTTGTGCGCTGCAGAGAAGCTTGAAGGGTGTCCGGATTTTAATATGTGATTACTTCACTACTTCAAGTGCTAGCCCAAAAAGACTCCACATGCTTTACCTGCAACTTTCATACATTTGGCCCTCTTAAGCTCATTGATTTCTAAAACCTATGCAGTTTCCCTTTAAAGGCATCTCTTGGGGTGTTACATAAGAGGTGGGGTTTACAAGATGCAAACGTTGACAGCAGTCGTAAACGTTGATGGGCAGGTTATGGCAGCGAAATAGTGGGGAAGGCTGTTCCAATACAATGTATAACATTTTTTTTATGAATTTCTACCGTTATAACAACATTTAGAGCGCAGTATTAGTGCATATTAGCTTTCAATGTCAAACTAATGTTTATGATACTGCACAGGACATTAGTTGTTAAATTTTAACTTCAGTATAATGTTTCATTGTAACGTGCAACGTTACTGCAACTTGCACAACAATTTTACAACATTTTATGTTTGGTACTACCTGGGTCTCTGTTTTTCTGCTAGAACTATTAGGACCTTAGCACAGTTTGCCTGGAACAAAGCTTAATCTGGCAGCATGTTTCTAGTAGAGTAAGGAACACATGAATAACCTAAGACAATAGATTCTGGCCTAAAACTAAAATATATTGTGAACCTACAGGTATACGCAGGAGCCGTGCGAAAGGAGAAGAAAAGCAGAAAAATAACGAGCAAAATAAGGAAAAACAAACAAAAAGAACACGTTCCTGGCCATTCGAGGTCTTACTATAGGTGCATGCTTATTACTGTCTACTGAAATACGCTATTTCTTTATCCATCATGCATACAGATAAAATACTGATGCGTGGATCTTTTTTGGCTTGGATGGCATATACTTTATGCACTTTATATACCATGAGGTTGCACTGCTTCTTACAGTACTGAAGAAATAGCCACTTGTTTCACAATAAGGAGTGCACCTTCATGATTTGCAGTGCAGGGTCAGTTTGCTGCTCATGCATGATTGGTTTGGCTTGGTTTTATGTGGTTTAACGTCTCAAAACGACTGAGGCTATGAGAGACGCCGTAGTGGAGGGCTCCGGAAATTTCGACCACCTGGGGTTCTTTAACGTGCACTGACATCGCACAGCACACGGGCCTCTAGAATTTCGCCTCCATCGAAATTCAACTGCCGCGGCAGGGTTGCTGCTCACGCATGACTCAAGTAAACTGGGCCATTCTTGCAACCTGGTATTATTGCACCACCTAGTCTGGCCTAATTATGACTTCTTGTGTGGCAAAGGAATGTAATGAATCACACCTGTTGCACAATCTGTGTACAGGTTCTTTTGTTTTCTGCTTAATCTTTTGGGACTGTGAGTGTTATATATTGTTTGCACTTTGAACTCGTTTTATTTGGTGTCTTGAACGCAACACACATCAGCCCTGCTTGCACTGTTTTTGGCTTATGTGAAACTGTGCATATGGGTAATCGCTACAGTGGTGTGGGCTTTCTTCCTGCCTGGTCTAATGTCTTCCTTCATGGAGGTCCATCAAAAAAGCTTTCTGCTAAGTTGCCTCGATAGTGATCTGAAGTGGACTGGTCCGGGTAATTTGCCATCTTGCGAGGTGAAAGTGGACCAAACGTGGCAAGGACAAAAGTGAGTTGAAACATTGTGCAGAACTGCCATTTCTGCTCCTCTCTTAAGTTTTGGATGTTCTGTAGAAAAACGCAGAAATGATTTTTGAGATTTTTGTGATGTGTTGCTATAGTAGGATACAACTTAAATTGCAGTTGGTAACCATGGGCAATGGTCGGCAGCATCCTGCATTATTCCACTGAAAAGTTTCAACAGTAAATGAAATCACTTTTTTAATGTTTGGCTTATGTATCAAACAAGCTAGAGGCATCAAAATTTATGAGCTTATAATTTCGTCTAGCGACTACTTTCTTGTTTAGGCAGCAAGAAAAACTTTATGGATAATTTTTTTTTTACGCAGGAATTCTGTGCAATGGTCCTGAACATAGGCCGAGCTTCAATGCAGACTTCAGTTGTATCCGGACTATGGCACAGCACCCTTATGTGGCTTCATTGGTATTCTTTGGCAGCATGGCCAAAAACATGGATTAATTTATAACATTAACACTATTCTCAAGGCACACATCCAAGAAATACTGTAATAGTTTTCACACTAGCCTTACATTGAACTTTCACTTGCATCAGACTCATTGAAAAAATGAAAAACATACAACTGAAATAATTTAACCTGTGCACAGAAGAGAGCATTGTGGCACAACTAATGCTTCCGAGGCAGAATCCACGTTTTTGGCCCAACACTAGCCAAGCCAAGTAAGAAATCTTACCTTCCCAGCATGCCCTTGGTGGATGAGGTGCTTTTTTTAAGAAACTTACCTTAAAAGTGTTGTCACTTTTCTCTCTAGGTAAACTTAAGAAACTCTATGTTTCGTGGCTGCAGCTGGCACAGGACAGGGTTAATTTAAGGCATTCGGGAGATGCCTTTGTCCAGTGTATTGCGCAGTGTTCCGAGTGCACTTGAGGCGCCATCTGGTCTCAAAAGGAAGAACTGCACGCTGTAAACAGTCTATACTAACAATCCAGCTACCAATAAGAAGTGCCTTCTCCTCTGCCTTGTGTGTGCAGTTCCATCTAACAGGCGTACATTACTACCTGGAATCTGATCACTGTGACCAGTATGGTTAGACCACTAGTTGGTTTTTTATCACTCAGCATGGGTATAAACGAGACAAAACTGTGCATAGGCACTAATATAACAGACTGCTTGAAATGGCTTGGCTGCTGACGCCATCTAGTGGACAAGACAGTCTTCTTCGCACATCGATGGCTTACTTGTTTGTAAAAATGCTCTTAGTGTCGCAAAAATACAATAAAAAACACGCCCAATGATGTTTCACAGCTGCTTTTAAAGCGAAGTGCAGCACACGAAGGTTGCACTATGCACCTCCAGGTGTCCCCTCTGTGCGTACCACCTCTTCATCTGGCCAACTGCTTGCCTTGTGTCAGTACAGCGTCTCCCACCATATTTTTGCTGTGCTGTGCCTGTGCATACCAAGGGATGCAAGAGTGGGTGCCATGTCACTCCGCAGAATGTCGTTCACGAGGAAGAGGCGCTTCCCAACAGAAACCTTGGCATGCTCCCGAGTTCTGAGCCAATACTGCTCCGACAGACAATGCAAAACTTCAGCCAGTGAATTTTATTTTTTTTTTTCATATTTTTTCCTTGCTTTTATTGTTTACTCCACAGCATGGAAACTAAAAAAATCTTACAACTTGTCACAACAGAATCCTCTTTCAAGGAAAAAGACAAGAGGCAATAAAGGATAGAGAGAGGAATCATTCTCCCTCTCACTGTCTGGAAAGTAAAAAGCAAAGGGCAACAACAATGGCTGCTCCCTGCACGGAGGTTTCCCCCACTTTTTTCTTTCTCAATGCAGAAAAAACAACGGCACAGGGCATCTTCAGTTTTCTCTTGTAACATTTTTTTTTTGTCAATTCACTCACTCGTGTTCTTTTTTAACAAAGTTTCTCTACTACAACCTAGCACAGCCAAGCGTCCTGTACAAGAAGACAACATTTTAAAACGGAAGAAAACAGAAAACAACTACTGTTGTGACAAAATTGAGCGCGAATAGGAAGCAAACAATTTTGGAACCGTGGTACCCTTATGTCATTTTTCAACAAGAAAACGCTAGCGAATGACCGCAGGTTTCTGATCACAAACAAAGGACAAAACAACTATAGCAAATTCTGTGTTTCCATTAGTCTGTCATTTTCTTTAGGGAGGGGGTAGGGCGATTTTTTTCCCGGGCCAGAAGACTATCCACACTTCATTTCAAATTTGTCACAACAGTAGTCCACAGTTGAGAAATTTTGGAATGACTTTTACAGGCAGGCAGACCAGACCAGTTATAGCGTCAAGTTGCAGTTTGCCTATGGTTTGCACAGCCATGAGTGATCATTTTAATAAAACAATCTAGCATGGTTATAAAGCTGATTGTACACAATGCAAAATGAGCCGCTTGTGTTCCCTAAGCAACACAAATCTGTGCTCAGCCAATCTTTTCCTTGAATGCTAAGCTTGACTAGTACTACTATGAGCTTAAGCAAATCAAGACAAGTAAAAACAAATACACAAGGACTGCAATTAGTCGCAGTAACATAACCAGTCTGAATGTGCAGCTGTACCAGTCTGCGCTCCTGCACAATGCCATCCCAAAACCTCTCAACCAAACTGCAGTTTGTGCATTCAAGCCTCCACTCAGTACTCACACATACACACTGAGAAAGAGAGAGAGACATAAGAAAGCACAGCGGGCCGCTGGCATTTTCGAATACAGCAAGGACCACACACGCTTCTCCAGGCTTGATTTCGAGGAACCACGGTTGCCTCTACTAGACTGAACAACCGCCACGGTTGCACGACACTCCCAACCCCACTTCTCTCCTACAGACCCCTCGGAAAGATGTCACGAGACACACAGTGTATCACTACGTCCTAGTTTTCCCCCCAACACACAGCATACACATGCAGGCGCCAAGCCTGACCGACCCTTGAAAGCAAGTTGTAAGTTTTTCTTTTTGCTTGTTTAAAACATCATTTCCTAATGCATTTTCACAGAGGCGTTCACATTGTTTGTTTACGGCAACACACCTAGAACTGCACGCATACTTTTCAACACTTCACATAACTGTCACATACGAAACCGGGTGCAGGACAGTAAAGGAACCACTACGGTAAACTTGCACCAACTGGAAAGAAAGACTTGGGTTGTGTACGTATCAGACCACAGGTGTCTCGGACACGTGGTTAAGCCTAATGCAAAAAATGCACTGCCTCTCTTGCCGCGGCTCGACAAACACCATTATTTATATATTAACCGCATGTATGAACAGGGCGTCCAATTTAAGAATTGCACTTTGCACAGGTCCAATAATCTTGTCACATTCCAAAATTTTTTATTTCGTCCCTGCAAGAAAAAAAGAATGCACCTTGGGGCATGTTTCGGCAAAATGCAGCCCCGCTGCTTCTTAAAATACCGGAGAACATCTTCCAAGTAGGCTTGTGCCCATCTCTGTTTTATCCTGATCCAGAAAAATAAAAAAGAAAGAAAACCTGACAGTACCAAACCAGGTTGACTAGATGGTGCTTTTTTTTAATTTGTCTTTGAGGAAGCTGCTTAGAGCATTGGTCAGGCTTTAAGACTAGAGACAGGCTAGTAATGAGGAGCTTTAAAGGAATGACAGCATTCCTGCAGTAGTACTCGGCGAAGAGTTGCTTGAGGTTCGTCGTGACTAAATTTTCACTGCGGGATATAAATGACTAGTACTCAGTGCTCACTGATGAGATACAGTCGGTATACACTGCCGTGGGCGTTTGACTAGAAGAGATTGCCAGTTATAAAACCTTTCGTTTCTTTAGCCCAAGGCTGGAATGTTATTGAAAAACAGAGGTCACATTGTCAACAAATATATACTTCTCTTACAAACGAGGTAAAGTAATCATAAATGCAGTAGGAATACTCTTTGGCCTTAAAATATAAATGCAATATAAACGCGAACCAAGTGCAAAGAAAGATGGTTTCCAACAATGGTCACACCGAGGCAAAAGCGGTTTGATCAAACAATACAACAATAAAAGCTCGGAGAAAGCCACTCAAAGCGACAAAACTGAAGCTAAGCATTTCTAGCGGCACACAGAAAAGATATAACCATGAAAAACTGGAATGATATATAAAATCACGCGCACACACACACAGCTGTGTAGGATGTTTCAGGTTTTTTTTGTTTCAGTGTTATATGTGTAAGTGATTTTCCATGCTCCATTTAAAAACAGCGGAATCACTGACTATATTAAAAGAAAAGCAAGCATGTTGAATGTGCGAGAAAAAAAACAAACTCCCCAGGCATGCTTTGTGCGGGTTCGCCTTTCTTTCATAACATACACAGTTTTCAATATTAAGCAACACATGTATACGGGCGACACAAAATGCTTGTAATATCAAGTCTCAACACCAGAACACAACGAGTTCCTGCCTGCCTAGCTGTGCCAACTAAGCGTGCATGCCCTGAAGGTAACCCTGGCGAAAATCTTTCCCAGCCCAAATGGTTTATGGAACAATTTCCAGTTGGTTCCAGTTGGTTCCAACTGGAACCAACTGGATATTGTTTCATAAACCAGTTGAGCTGGGAAAGATTTTCACCTGGGAAGGAAAACTGGGCTGGCTTCAGTCAGAAAAAACCTAGCACGACACTGGAAAATTTGGAATCATCGTAAAAAACAGTCACCACACAGACAAGGAAAAGAGATCCCGGAAAGACAGCCAGGGACAGTCGCGGAATGTTGTTGCACTATCTTTCTAGTACATGTTTAGACACCACCCCCAAACAAGGCGTAGAAGACACCCAGGAAGAAAAACCCACGGGCTTTCCCTTTTAAAATGCGAGCCCTGGTATACACGCCGACAGAGAGGACGCAGTAAAAACAACTACGACAGTTTTTGTTTCGACCTGGCCTGAACCACAAACAAGGAAGAAAGGATATCTTGTTTTCTTTTCCTTTTTTTTTAAAAGCTATCCTCGAGTTTTGTTTCTTATTGCAGGGCTATCTCTCCTGCTCCCACTGTTGCCTTTCCAATACCACCAACGGGTTAAAAGGGGGGAGGGGAAGAGGACCGGGTTGTCGTAAGGGAGAGGGAAGAAACGGAGCTTGTAAGAGAATATATGTACACATTTATACACAGGCAACCAGCATTTACAGAAGTCACACTCATTGTCAACAGGCGCCTCACCTCTACCACGCCATCTAGTGGAGGGGGCGCGCCGAAATTAAAGGGTCGACAACTTCGACGTCCACCGCTTCGTCCGAAAGCAATGGGCAGGCAAACGTTTTCAAAACAAGCAGGGGCACACACACAGGACGTACACATCTTTTCGCTTTAGACCAGATCACCATGGAGCAGCCCTTGGAACGCAGGCTTTGATTTACATCGCAGCAACGTTTCGCAGTTTTTCCGCTGGAATGTTGAACCAGACACGCAGCCGTCTGGCATCGACTGTTGGTTCCTCTCTAAGGCCGGATAATTTCGCAGGGTCAATCGGTGGCTGGGCAAGACACGAGTCCCGCAGCAAAGAGCCTTGAGGAGACACCAGACTGGCATGACTCTTTTAACAAGTGAGGGGACGTGAAATTCCCCCGATACACGTTCGTAAAAGCGAGGTCACGGAATGTGAATTGCTGCGTCTGATTTTAGCCTCGCGAAACTCGGGTGAACTCAATTTCCAAGCGCTCCTTCAACATTTCAACAACAACAACAACAACACAGGGGCAAAACAGGCCAGTTGCTAACATAAACGAAAGAAAGGGGGGCATCACTTGGCTTCAGGCTATTAAGGTCTCTCCTGTCTTCTGAGCGCTTTGCTACGCCTGGACGGGCTGCCGAAGAGCCAACGATAAACCTAAGATCCGTTAAAGGCAACCCCTAACACACCTGTCGTCAAATCGTCTTCAAGAGCCAATGAACCACCCAAGGCAAGACATGCACTTTTCTTGATAGACCACGGCAGGAACAGCACTTCTGCCCATAATGTGATTTGGCGGAAGGCTTCCAGACATATGTCGATACGGGAACATCCCCACTTTCCAGCACGAAAGAGGATGTGCCAACAAAAGAGTACAGAGGATTCGAGGCTGGAAAGTGTTTGTTCTCGCACCATCCTTTCCTCAGTGACGACCGGTGTGTGACATCAACTGCCGCCACTTTTGACCGAGCGCAGCGCGATGCTCCAATGTGAACGTCGCTCTTTAGGAATGTGCCATACAGTCAATACCACTTGTGGCCTACACTAACCAAATTTGCCAACTGCCAAGATGAGCAGATTTCATAAAAAACTGCGACGCGTACAAGCAATCCCAGAAGCATAGAAATCTTGTCTCGGTAGAAGAGAGCACGCACCGACTTCTTCCGCATGCTATGACAAAGGACTTCACCCTGCTGATTCTCAATGCAAAAGTAAATGAATAAAAGGAATCAGCAATGGAACCGTATTGGACTCTCCTGGCAATCACTTGGCTAATTTCTGCAAACGCGGCGGAAAGAGTGGGAATCACTCCTGCAACTGAAGCATTTCTCCTTGGAGTTGGTGGTGGAAAACAGAATGTGTGACTTAATTGGCAGTGTGTGTTATCCTTTGATTGTTCAGTGCCGCTCTTCGGCGATGGAAAGCTGTCAGTCAAAACCAAGGACCACGAACTTTCACGAAAGGACCAAAACTTGACCGAGAAACGAGCATTCCTCACAGGCCACATAGCTTCGGGAGCACGACGACCCCACCTAGACTATACGCATCTACCATTTCGACGCACAGAGACCAGCACAGATGCTTTCACATGCTGTTTCCATCCATGTTTGGACCAAAAACTATGTCATTTGAAGTGTGCACAGCCACATTAAAAGTATACTATTTGTAACCGGTAACGTTGAATGCAGAATACAGCTTGCAGGTGCGAAGGACTGAACCACATTAGCCTTGAGCTGATCTGTCAGAGTTGCCTGAAGTGCTCAAAATCCAGTGGTAAGTAAAGTCATAGAGACCGCTGCACAATCTTTTGTATTTCGTCAGTCAGACTGAAGGCACTAACCTTCACAAGGCCTTCACCTTCTATGCTTACAATGAACATACTCGGAAGGTGGTTTAACTAAAACAGTAATTCAATCTTCTTAGGTCTTGGAAAGTACGGCGAGCCAACGCAGGTGGTTCAAGGCCGCCCTCCATGCGAACACTTTTCTCCACAGCTCTTCAGAGGGGGCGTACATAAATGCGTGCACTGCAGGCAGTAGTGGCACAAAAAAACTGCAACCAGAGTGATCGATCCCGACTTGCTGTAAAGCACACTGTGAAGCTGAGTGGTGTTTTTGAGCGCCAGCTCACAAAGGAAGCACTGTGAATAGGGAGGACTGGGTTGACTGCAAGCACATCCGAGGCCAACTGAGTTTCGCAAGCACCAGTACTTCCATTTCTCTGCAGCTCAGCGCCATACCTGTAGGCGAGATGTAGCACGACCTCGAGCTCCTCAGCGTATGACAAGTGGATCACACAAGTGTAAGCTTGCTAGACAAACCAAGCATCCCGAGCGCTGGTTCTATTCAAAGTGACCACGGCATCCGAGCCCCGATCCGACTACTAATAACGGCACAGGAAGGAGAATGGTACTTAGACAACATATTGCACACTCTGCTTTTGCATTGGCTACCTTGGTGCTTTTCCTCTTCCACCTCTCCTTCATACTCGATTCAACTGCCAGAATATACCGCGTGTTCCGTAATTATCTGTCCCTGTTACGAAAAATTCCGCTGCGCAATCTACTGAACTATATGGGCTCAAAACGCCGACTACAAGGTACCTTATGATGGTCTTCGTCTTTCGATAAGTAATTTAACATCTAAAATTGCCTGCATTTTCGGGAATCGGCGAAAAACTGCATTCAGCTGCGGCAGAACTTTTCGTCCAAGCGAGCAAAGAAGCCACTTTGACAGGTTACGCCATCTGGCGAGCAGTGAGGCAACCGACGTCACGGCTTGGGGCTGGAATGCGCACCTCGCGCAGTTTCTTCGGATGTGCGTGTCGTCTGCTCCTTGAAATTAACACCGCTCGCCAGATGGCGCAGTCTGTCAAAGTGGCTTCTTTGCTCGCCTGGACGAAAAGTTCTGCCACAGCCGAATGCAGTTTTTCGCCGATTCCTGAAAATGTAGGCAAGTTTAGATGTTAAATTACATATCGAAAGACGAAGACTATCATAAGCTACCTTGTAGTCGGCGTTTCAGCCCATACAGTCCAGTAGTTTGCGCAGGAGAATTTTTTCTAACACGGACAGACAAATACGGAACAGGCGGTACACCAAACTGACCCACTGATAGACCTTCCCGGATGCTCTACTCCTACAAGGGCACGCACACGCCTACACTGTTCAGCAGCCCTCCAGGCGCAGCTGTTCGCTCTTCTTTGCGGCAGTCAAGCTGGCAGCGGTCACAGCAGCAACAACAACAGCAAAGGAGCAGAGTTTTGCTTAGTCGGGGGAAGGTGTAGGGGACAGAGAGGGTTGCAAGGCAGAGAGGATCCCTCCAAGTCGTCCGCGCTAGTCCGGCTAGTCCGGGGCCGGATGGTGCCCGGTTCCTTCTTTCTCTGCGGAGTTATCAGGGGCTGCTACACCCAGCTCTCTTGCTTGGCCAGCTAAGCAGCTTGCCATTTCGACAAAACTACAGTGGGTTCAACACCAGTGCCGACTTTGTCTGAGGCGGTTTAGACACTGCTACTGTGCAGTGCTTCACGCAGAGGCAGCGGGGGGTGTGAAGGGGGCCATGGATTGCGCAGTGGACAAACCAGGGAAGCGGGGCGAAGGAAGTCCCGGTTCGTGACGGAGGAGCCGGGTGCAACGCGGCCCAAACCGGCCTGTCTAGTGCGGGCCGACTGGAGGGGGCGAGGGGAAGGGCGACAGAAGGGGGAGGGGGCTCTAGCACTGGCAGGAGGCGTTTGGAGGTGCGGCGGGGTTGTCGGTGAGGTGCGTGCCCTTGGCGCCGCCGCCCGCCAGGAGCGCGGGGTCCGAGTCGAGGCTCTCGGACATCTTGTCACAGATGATGTCGACGAGGCGCTCGAAGACGGCCTTGACATTGACATTCTCCTTGGCCGACGTCTCGAAGAACTCCAGTCCGAGCTGGTCCGCCAGCTGGCGACCACGCTCGGCGCTCACCACCCGCTCGTCCTCCATGTCACACTTGTTGCCCACCAGGATCACCTGGGCGTTGTCCCACGAGTAGGTCTTGATCTGCGTCACCCTGCAGGCGAACGGAAGGAAGAGCAGGTCAGCACAACATCCACTGCGGGCAGGCGAGGGATCCCTCCTCAAAGAGCCACCGCCACAGAATGCATAAACAGGACTATCAACGATAAAATGAACGGCGGCGCAACACGGACACTAACATCCGCCTTAGTGTCCTAGTTGCGCCGCCGTTCATTTTATCATGCACCAACTCGCCCCTCAGGCCATTCTTCTGGAGGACTATCAATGTTGCTAGGTGCACTAACTGCTTAACTGACTTATTACAGAGCAGATCTAAAGATCATATGTGCATGATGATCATCGTCAGCCTGACTACACCCATTGCAGGGCAAAGGCCTCTCCCACGTCTCTCCAACTGACCCTGTCCTTCGCCAGTTGCGGCCACCGTATCCCCGAAAACTTCTTGATCTCATCCGCCCACCTAACTTTCTGCCACCACCTGCTACGTTTGCCTTCTCTTGGAATCCACTCCATTACCCTTAAAGGGCCACTGCCCAGGGTCCGGACATTTTTGAAAAACAAGCCCACTGCATAGATGAGGCATCGAAGATAACCTCTGCAAAATACTAGAGCCATGCGCGCCCCGAAAAGCTGCGAAAATTCAAATCAAAGCCCGTTCGTTCTTTCCTTCCTTCAAAAATGGGCCCGGCCCACTACTCTG
The DNA here is from genome assembly GCF_055824585.1 of Amblyomma mixtum. NCBI lineage: Eukaryota > Metazoa > Arthropoda > Arachnida > Ixodida > Ixodidae > Amblyomma > Amblyomma mixtum. Next base: position 84,020,180 of record NC_143012.1, on the reverse strand, counting down.
CACCCCGCTGACGTCAAGGGGGGCTACTTTCACTAAAGGCACTCCATTGGTGCATCGTTCTGACTGACGGGAGAAGGTTGGGCGTAGCCTTGGCGTCGCATCGTCTGCACAAGGCTTTCGCAGCGCCTTCTGTTCTGGCTCATGCCTACAAACCCGCATGAAGGAACAAAAAAAAAAAAAAAACTGCGGAGGGAGCGTGCGGCGACAGCCTTGAACCCTAGCCATAAAAAGTAAAAAAATAGTAAAACTGAGGGAGTTGGTTCGCCCCCCCCCCCTCCCCCCCCCCCCCGCCGTGATCACGTCACGAGACGTTCTGCGTACGCGCTCCCTTCTCAGATTTTTTTCTTCTATGCGAGCCCCCCAAAACAAGGTTTTAATTAGTAGTGCAGCAGAGCCTTTCCCTCGCTCGCCCACTTGACCGCTCCGCACACACACCCCTTATCTTTCGTGCATATTGCGTACGCCTTGACTCCAATGAATGACATGTGCTTTGGAGCGGAGAAAAGACAAACACACAGAACACAAACACGCATGGAGAAAAGCAAACGGGCGGTTGCCGGGTCCGCGCTTCGCCGTGTGTTTCGAACACAACCGACTTCCGCCCCTCCGCTCGTGAAACGGTGGGGAGGCCTAAAAGAAAATGAAAAGGTGGCTCGTTAACTGGGAATGACAAACAGATGTATGAAAGGATGCGCTCGCTAACAAGTCTAGGTGGTCAAGCCGATCGCGCCTCTCGATCGTTCAGTGTGCGGAGAAAATGCAAAAACCAAGAAAAGAATTCTATTGAAGGCGGGGCCATGACGTCGCCCTGTGACGCACTCCACAGACACCACGCCTCCGGCTTACACCGGAGAAGGAAGGGGTGATTTTGCCTTGCCGAGCCTACTCGACGAGGAGCGGGAGAGAAGAATTTCGAGGAGGGAATGGAAGGAGAGGAGGCTCGCTCAAAGAGAGGTAGAGAGTGTCTGCTGCGCTGGGGTGGGCACGGGCCCTTTAAGGACCAGCAGTTATATTGCCTTCGCATTACATGCCCTGCCCAAGCCCATTCCTTCCTCTTGATTTCAACTAGGATGTCATTAACCCGCGTTTGTTCACTCACCCATTCCGCCCTCTTCCGATCTCTTAACGTTACACCTATCATTTTTCTTTCCATAGCTCACTGCGCTGTCCTTAACTTAAGCTGAACCCTCTTTGTTAGCCTCCACGTTTCTGCCCCACAGGTGAGTACCGGTAAGATACAGCTGTTGTATATTTTTCTCTTGGGGATATTGGCAAACTGCCAGTCATGATCTGAGAGAACCTGCCATATACGCTCCACCCCGTTCTTATTCTTTTAGTTATTTCCTTCTCATGATCCGGATCAGCGGTCACTACCTGCCCTAAGTAGACATATTCTGTTACTACTTCCAGCACCTCGCTACCAATTGCGAACTGCTGTTCCCTTGCTAGGCTGTTGAACATTACTATGTGCACGCCACACCAAATACACTGTACATACCTAGTGGACGTTCTAACTACACACGAACGTCTGAGCCTGGCATGAAGAACACTACAGATGGAGTGGAGGTCTCATAATTTGGCTAACATAAGACACAGCAGTTCGTCCTTTAAATGTCCCATGGACGTCATTGGAATGATTCTGCAACTTGTCGGAATCTGTAAACACCTAAGTGAATGAAGTACACTGTGAGACAATGTGGAAGATAGCACCACTCTATCTGTTCAACGATTTATCACCTCACTGTGTAAACAACAGCTCCCGACTTATGACCTCCCATAAATGGCACACCAACAAACAGCTGACCATGATGACAAGCAATTTTAGCGGTAGTATGAGGCCAACATAATTCTTTTGCTATTGCTTAAATAACAAGAAAACTAAGACCAAAACTTAGGCCGCTGATGCCTGCTCTAGGCCTTAATGCCATAGACCTCCAGTAGTTGCACCCTCCAAAACAGCTCGGCTCATGTTGCAGCCTGAATTCCAGTCAGTTAGCATCAAACTGAACAACACAGGCTACCTTTATATCAATATGTGGAGCAAAAGCTGCAACGTCACAACACTGTCCTTAGTTTTGAAGCAGTGTTGTAACCCTAAGTCTCCAAGAAACATTTCATGCATGTCCGGTGGACATCCAAAAGACATTCAAGGATGGCTGTTAGACTGTTGAGGGAGATACAAGCATTTCCTGGAGTGGTGACACTTTTTCAGGCCAAAACACCTTGCCCTCAGCTTATTTTCCTCCACACAACTATAAAAGGGCCCTACCAGGGGTGCTCCTACAGCATATGAATAGAACTTCACAGGATTCTGTGTTGAACTGTCGACATAATTACGTTTCTTTTTCATACAAAACCGTACATACCCTGCATGCTAGACCTTCAAAAACACATGCTCAGGGGCATGCTTAGTGTACCACAGGAGCATCAAGCAGGGTCAGAAGATCAGTAGCAAGTGAAGATATAAATGCTTGAACAGACTGTCTTTTTAGGCTTCAGGTGAAATTCGCCTGCCTCACAGCAGCACAATTCACTTGTGGAACATAACTGGTTCTGTGTAAAGTAACAAGAGCCCTCTTAGGCTTCGCAAGGCTTAGTTTGGTTTATGGGGTTTAACGTCCCAAAGCGACTCAGGCTATGAGGGACGCCGTAGTGAAGGGCTCCGTGAATTTCGACCACCTGGGGTTCTTCAACGTGCACTGACATCGCACAGTACACTGCCTCTAGAATTTTGCCTTCGTCGAAATTCAACCGCTGCACAAGGACAACTGCACTAGAGGTCTACCAGTCAAAGTGGAAACACTGCTTTAAAAGACATAGGCACATATGTGAATGACTATACCTGGATACCACGTATGCCACGCATTATGCAAGTGCATATCCATTGCAGCTTCAGAACACATTTCAACGTGATAGCGTTAAAGAGCTCGTGTCCCAGAAGATTCGGCATTGGCGTCGCTGACCGCGAGCGAAAAATTCATGAAAAGTCTCCAGAGAAGCAACCTAGGAGGGAGGTGGGCCACCTAGGTCACATGACCTTGTGCCATAATCACAACCTGCCCACCGTAGCAGGTGGCAATTAAATTAATGATAGGTCGCAAGAGGTTGCACGGGAAGAGCAACCTGGGAAGCACAAGCCCCACCGGTGGCAGCACCTGCCATCCCAGGGCAGTGGTGCATTGCTTAACTGCTGCACCACTGCGCCAGGAGTGGTATGAGGACTCCCAGGGGATCTACGAACGTAAAGTAGAGAATGACCAATTCTGCATATACAGGCATTAGTACGTTAACGCTACCGCGCCATACCCTTAAATTGGTGCTTAAGTGTCCCCTTCATTTTGTCATTTTTTTTGTGTCTTCATAACTAAACATCAAATTTTATCAAACATTTCAATAGCTTGCTTAAGGACATGCGGCACAGTGGGCGTTACTCACCAGTCTTGAACACTGTTGAAAGATTCTTCGTTAGTGACGTCGTACATTAGGATGAAACCCATAGCCCCACGGTAATAGGCTGTCGTGATTGTTCGATAGCGCTCCTGGCCAGCCGTGTCCTGCAGGAAAAGACCACCATAAGAACAGCAGCCGCACAAGGGTGTGGAGAGGGTAGCAGAGGAAGAGCTCACCAACATTGCATAGAATGCCTGCCCACAAAACAGATGCTTGAATGGGAAAGGATTGTGAGTCAGCTCACGCGATGAAAAAAAAGAAAAAAAGAGATTACACACAACAGCTTAGCGTGTAATCTGCAAAGGAGACCCGATGTTGCCAAGCAGCTCTACCTCTATTCTCCTTTTCACAGATAATAAAGTTCAATGCTGCCAAAGCAGGCAGGCCTATTCACATTGGCTGCACACGTGCCCAGAAAGTAGTTCGCCATATGTCCAAGGTATCTTTCTTTCTTTGCAAGCATCTTTCTTTGTGACAAAGCTCAAATGTTATCACCTGCAATGTCCTGGACTTCGTCTTACCGCTTATCATATTTTCACCCTGCCGTTACTGAGACCTTGAGACGTAAGAGCAATATGTCGCAGAGTGATATGCGGCAGGCATGCCAATTCACTCCAGTTTCGTCTACACTCAAAAGTAGTTCACCATCAGAAAAAAAATGACGGATTTAGCATGGTTAGGCCAAATACGAATTATGTGCAAATGCGATAGCGGTGTGTTCTGGATCTATTGTGCACAGATGGAAGTGGATAAAGACAACGACATCCAAAGTGCGATGCAAGAGACGGGTAGTTAAACACACAGGATGTTCGGCTATGGAAATGACATATACTGGTTTGATACAGTCGCCAGCGAAGCTGATCTGTTCAAGCTGCCATGGATTCGAAACCCACTTTGTGGCCATAGGGTGTTTTGCCATAAAGTGTTTTGCATAGCTGGCCATAAAGCGTTTGGGCAGGTTGCGACATGCCCACCGTGGTAGGTGGGCCACTTACTGGAGACTTTGGACAGGCAAGCATCACGGAAATCTGCGACTGGGGCTAGGGCTCAATAACTGAATAGCTGAGTGCTCTGACTGTGATCTGCAATGCCTAGCATGTTAGTCTCTACACACCTCCATATCTGCGTATAAGCCCACACTGAGACCTCGAGAAGAATGAAAGATAAGTGGCCGAGTAATATGCTTTTGCGGGTGCATCACTTGTGCAGCTCCCACAATGCTGCACGTTAAATGTGAAACAGAGTACAGTAAAGTCTACCATACACAGCCAGTATGTGTGAATCTATAAAGAGCTGAGCTCCAGAGTTCCAGAGTTTCTTGCCCTCCCAAAGAGCAAGGAGGCTGTAATGACAGCTACACTGCACTTCTCCAATGAATCCCAATGCATTCGCCAAAATCCCAGGCATGTTCAGTTTGGCTGCACCTGATGCACCATTTCAAGAAGTGCAGCACTGCTGTGTTCATTTTGAAAAAGTGCGCACCTCGTGCTATACAAACACACCCTGCTGTCTTGCACTCACTGAAATGAAAGCATGATGAAATGATAAAAGCATGATGAAAGCATGATGAAAGAATGATAAAAGCAAAATGAAATGAAAAGAAAGAGCGATTTCTTGGGGCTGGCTAATAGCAAACTTCATCATAATTTGCTAAGTAAAGTCCCAAGCTGTTGGCGGCTATTCATGTACAGTACAGTCCACTGTTAAAGGGAACATGCGATCGCGTGGCCTCGGCGCTTCACGAAGCCCTGCTGCCTAAATGCGGCGAGAACAGGCGGCATGAAGCGCATGCGCGGAGACACCAGCCGCCATGCTTACTGCACATGCGTCTTGTGCCGACAACTCCCACAAATTCTCGGTGGCAGCGGTCCGCGAAGCGCTGAGGCCACACGATCGCATGTTCCCTTTAACAGTGGACCGTACTGTACGTGGGCAAACTTCATCATAATTTGCTGTGTAAAGTTCCGAGCTGTTGGTGGCTATTCATGTACGTGGCACCCAGCTGATTTCAATCCGGTGGTGACACCATGGCAAGTGTACAACCAAGCCTGCACTTGTTCATTCTGTTTTGGAAGCAGATGCTCAGTGCTAGTGCAAAGCTGCACTTAAGCTGCATGAGCTGGTGCGGCACATTCGTGGCACCGCCCTGGAACTTCATGAAGCTAGTGGAGCGAGAGTGCAGCCAAATCGAACAGACCTCCTGTTTTACAAAGCTCAGCATCAGCTTCAAGCCACACATTACCTGTCGCTTTCTGAAGACATACGAGAACAGTGTGCTCAGAAAGTTGCTTATCAAAGCAAGACAAGAAATGTTCACTCATTACAAAATACAGTGCAACTCTCCAACGCCCTGCTTACTGAATGGAAGGCCCTCCTAAACCGCTAGTACTGAGAAGCACCTCATATTCACTACAGAGCATCTCCTTTCAAAAGACTTGTGCGCCTCAAGCTTGTTATTAAAATCACCATGTCTGCCACATGAAAAGCTTTTTCTGGGCTTAAGAGAATCAAAAATTGAGACAGAGGTGCACAGTGTAGTTTTATGCATGGCAGACAAGATGGACAATGATTTCTCATCATACTACCACTTTGTCAAGCAAAATGCTAGCCTCTTCAAATGCTACAAAACCAGACTTGTACACAATTTGCACCTCTGCCTAGTAACTAAACTTCATTTATGATTGCCCACCTGCAAAGGAACCCTATACACACTTTACAAGGCTCCAGAGTGTTCGGGTGACGATTACGAACGTGCTTATCAAATTGTGCACAGATTGTTTTCAACCTGTTTCCGTAACATATATGTGTATACACAAGTCAAGCACTGAGCATGAAAATAGTCTGTGTTGAGTAGCTCCTAGTTTCGTTTTTATTTATGGGTAACAAAACACAAGCCTGCTTCCAATGTGCGCGACTATGTATGTACCTTGTACACAAACACAACCTTCAATGCTTTTTTGCACATTTCTGTGGAAAACGCCCAAACACTTCCCATGCTTGCAAACAATAAAGTAAAAAGAAAAATGCAGCCCATCCTTGCAAGAGTGGCAGTGGCTCACCCATATTTGGAGCTTGACCCTCTTGTCATGTCGGAAGACGGTCTTGACCTTGAAGTCTATGCCTACCGTAGAGACAAAGGCTGACGTGAAGGAGTCATCAGCATAGCGGAACAAGAACGATGTCTTCCCCACACTGCTGTTGCCAATTATGAGGATTTTGAACATGTAGTCGAAGTTCTGGTCTACTGCGTCCTTTTGCCATTTTTGGTCCTGCGTTCCGGCCATCTGTGAGGGGAACAGAGGAAAAGAGACATGCCAAAGGGGAGGTCAAAAGGCTCAGACTTTGTTCCGACCTCTTCTCGACAACGCCAGAAATCATTCAGCTAGTTTTAGGAAGCGTTTCACGGAGTGTTAGCATCAGTGACACTTGACCATGTAGCTAGGGCCCAGAGAACATTATGACTGCTAATGAACTGCACTGTGCGAGAGCTTGTAATTTCGTGCAGGTGCAAGCCATGCTGCATTATTGGTCAACTGCAGCATAATCTTGCTGCATAACTGATTACAATTACAAGATGGCACGGTAAATTGGTTGAGGAAAGGAAATGGCGCAGTATCTGTCTCACATATATCAGCAGGCACATAAACCACGGACACCTGAACCGCGCCACGCCGTAAGGGAAGGGAGGAAGGTAGGAGTGAAGGACAGAGAGAAAGAGGTCATGATTTTTTTTTTTTAGTGCTCTGGCCAAAACACATTAGGCACAGTGTGCTGAATTTTCAGGTTGTTTTTCTAGCCACAGTGGATGATAACAGCCAGACGGTAGGAAAACTTAGATGCAGCAATGCTTAAGGCTACGTCTAATGCGCTGTCACATCCACACTATGGGACGTTAGCAAGACAAGAATGTTCACCTATGTTCAATGCGACCTTCCAGTGACAAACTTTTGTTAATGGCCAATTTCAGATTTCATATGAACATAAAGAAAAATGCAGATAAGCTCTCCATAAGCTTAACAACAGTTAATGAGCAAGAATGGGAAACCAATCACTGGTCTGGTCAACCATCAACAACCCCAAAAACCACCAATAACACCCAAATGCACATTTATAAACAGCAGAAGTCTCACTGTGAACCAAAGGTATGAATGTGAGACAAATGCACCACAAGTCTCTATAGCATAATGTGTGACTCATTCTCCCAGAGCACCATGATGGGCAAACAGTCAAGCGGGATGCGGATACGAGGCTGAAGGGCCAACCTTTGAACTGCTGTACGTATTTTGATGACGTTTTTCAGAGATTATGTATTCTTATGTTATTAGCACATAAACAAATTTTAATACTGCATCAAATGTGAAAAATGTTCGCGTCACAATGAGCTTGAGAATACGTGAGTTTAGAAAAACTGCCACTTGAAAAATACTTGTAATTTGTTCACTCTCTTTCAGCACAGGTGGCAGCCCGAGAAAAGTCCCCTGTACAGGATAAGGGAAAGAAGAGATTGTGGTTTTATGAGCATTTTTTTAAAAATTACATCACTTAAAAACGATTCTAGTTCTTTTGCTTTCACTGCTAATTAAAAATCTGACCTCTTCTGTCATACTTAAATATCCAAACCATGAGCACGATAGGTACCTTTGTCTTGATCTCTACAAAATTTTGGTCCAGAAAGCACCTTGAAAGCAAATTTTGGCTGTGCAATATAGAAACAATATTTTTCCTATATGTGCAGTTAGACACAAAATGCGAACTACGGAAACAGAGTTCAGAGATTAGAACAACAAGTTTCTTTTTTTTTTTTTGTGGCACGCCTTTTTCCTCAATTAAAGCCCTTGACACATATGCAAGACCTATTTCTTTGACACGCTACCCAGAGGCAATTACTTGCAGTTATTGTCACTTATTCTTATGCTTTTGAACTGCAAAGCGGCTTCTTGGAAACTCATCGAAATAAGCTAACCAGTAAAGATGAGCAGCACGGGCAACCATTAGAGTTAAACTAACACCTTAAGACAAATAAAAGTTGGAATTTATCTTCAAACATTACATGATGCATTTCCGCTATTCACAGCATTAGGCTCGTCTTGCCTGTCAATCACGTCTTTTAAGGGCAGCTTGATTAATGTGTTTCTGGTGCAGTCCTGACACAACACCTAAACCGGCTAGAAAGGGCAAAAACAAAATACGATGTGCCTTTTTTCCACTGCAGTGAGCATTGGAAAAAACGTTTTTGGGCCCTGTCGGTGACACCTCACATGCCACCTTCACGGAAAAAAAAGTTGTTTTCTACGTTTCCAGAATGTAGATCACAATCAAACTTATCACATATGTTCCTTATTAGTTTATGAACCTTGCATAACCAAAATCTAAGAATGACGATTCTTTTTCACCAAAATAAATGTTTTGGCCCGCATCCCCTCCTGAATAGGTAAGATTATTTTTGTTCATAATAGGACCGTCAAAAACACTGCATTAGTGTCAGAAATCCCCTTCAATACAATGCCAGGCAGCAATATGCAAATACAATGGCCAATGGTGAAGTTACTAATGGTGATACCGCTGATATGCTTACATCTGCTGCCACATGCAAATAAGAAGTCAACAAGGGAAGTTTAACAATGCGGCTTCAAGCCCAGTGGACAAACCATCTGAATTTGTGCTTTCAGGTTTATCCACATTCCAAAGTATGACAGAAAGTTAGGTGGGCAGATGAGATTAAGAAATTTGTGGGAATATGGTGGCCGCAGCTGCCGAAGGACAGGGTTAATTGGAGAGACATGGGCGAGGCCTTTGCCCTGCAGTGGGTGTAGTCAGGCTGATGATGATGATGATGTTGTTTTCAGGTATGCGACTGCTATGAGCACCATCGATATAAGCTTCTCACGTTGAAATTTCACAGAATGCAATAACAAATCAGCCTGGTAATGTGACCCAACATGCAAACTAAATATCTAAATTTAAGTTTCTCAAAAAACCTAGTGTCAATCTGCATTCCACGGCCGCTTATCACAAAACCTGGATTCAGCAAGAGCCGGTTTAATGGCTCTCGAGGAGACACTGCAGGTCATGAGAAATTTTCCGCTTGACACCAAACGACGACAGAGGAGCCTGACATGAACGCGAGCAGTAGTCATTTTCTGCGGCGCAGCGCTGGCCCACTTCGACCCGTTTTCCACAGGCAGGAAAATCTCCTTCACAAAGAATGCCCGACCTAGTTCGGTGAGTGGCAGCCCTATCAGAGATCCCAGCTCCATAATGCGTGACCTCAATACGCCGCTCCGTCTTCAACCGTGACACGATACAAAAGGACTTAGAGGCGACGGGAAAGAAACAGATAAGGAAAGACGGAAAAAAAGAAAGAAACAGATAAGGAAGACGAACAAATAACGAGAGTCGAAAAGAGCAGACAGCCCGACAGCATGAAAGGCATCGGACGAAAGAAAAAGCGATTGCTCGACCCAATAAAAGTGCGCGCTCGCCTCCCTCCACCCCGGCTCGCATCGACCACGCGTACAGCTGAACACTGCCAGCATCGGGGCGCTGCGCCCGTGACCCAGATCCGTGCCGGAGGGGGTGGGAATCCGGGGCACGCGCCCCACGTTAGGCCTAACCGGCCCGGCGTCGGCACGCGCGTCCCGAGCCGCATTTTCTGCCTTCTTTATCGGCTCCCCTTCAACGCGCGCGTGCGCGTCGTCTGCTGCCGCCAACCGCACGAGTGCGCCGCAGTTTCAAACGCGCTTTCCCTCTCCCCCCTAAACTCCCCTGCTTTCCCTCTCCCCATCTATCTCTCTCCCGCCCCTTCCTCCTCCCTCATCCTCCTCTCTTCGCGACAACCGCGGACCGGTCTATAAATAGGCGCGCCACGGGTGGGCGCCGGGTCAGCCGAAGAGAAGGAACTGCCGAGGCCGAACAAAGAGAGTCGGCGGCAAATGCCAGCCAACTGAGAAGTCGGCTCCGCCCCGGCGATGGTGTGCCCGCAGAGAAGACAGCTTTACAGGCACCCGCACTACGCGCGCTTTCTTTTCAAATTCCCTGCCGCACACTGTTTGCTACCTCAAGCCCGGATGAACCAGACCAGACGAGTGCGGAGGTTTGGAGGCAAAAGAAAGTTCGCGCCCTTTAATCGTGCCAGTTGCGAAAGACCGCCCAGACACTCCGTGTTTTAAAACCCACAACGCTGGCTGGCTCACAAACTGCAGGTTTAAAAACTATCGCGCATCGGCCGAAGTCTAACGGGATGCTCACGGGCAACTGCTCAAAAGTTGCAAAATGGAGCTTTTATTTCGAGCCGGTTACCGTGTGGTACGGTGTATGGAGTTTAACGTTAGAACGATGCACATGGGCTATGGAGGACAGCGTAGAGTAGAGTTCCGGATTAGTATAGTCCCACCTGGGGTTCTTTACCGTGCGCTGGCATCGCAAAGCATGTTTTGAGCAGCTAATATGAGTGCCAAGAGTGGCGCGATGATCCGCTAACATCCGAATTTTGGCCAAATGATAACGCCGGTTTTTGATACGGGAACTTCACCGGTGCAACCAATGGACTCAGGTACACATGACGCCCCTGGCTGTTAGCTTTATAAGGGCACATGAATAGAAAAAAAAAAAAAACAACGGCCAGATTCTGAAACCGAGCTCCGCAGCAACCGCTACTACTATGAACAAGAACCTCTTGCAGAAAACGACGCCGACAAAAAGAAGAAGTTTTATCGTGAGAAACTTTCGCTTCGCGAGTTGGTCTACTTGGATCAATAGCAGACGACGAACAACGAAAGGAAAATCGAGACGCTGTCTGCGACACACAGAAAAAAAAAAGCACGAGGTTTATGCTGGCTTACCTCCTAGCATGCCCTTCGCAGCGGCCTCTAAACTCAACCGTCAAGTCAGAAATGCTAGCTAGTATAGTCGCCACAGCTTACGGATATGCGCCGTCGCGTCAACACACGCGCACACAAACACACGCGCGCGCGCACACACACAAACGCACACGCCCCGCCGCGGTGGCTCAATGGTTACGGCGCTCGGCTGCTGGCCCGAAAGACGCGGGTTCGATCCCGGCCGCGGCGGCTGAATTTCGATGAAGGCGAAATTCTAGAGGCCCGTGTGCTGTGCGATGTCAGTGCACGTTAAAGAACCCCAGGTGATGGAAATTTCCGGAGTCCTTCACTACGGCGTCTCTCATAGCCTGAGTCGCTTTGGGACGTTAAACCCTAATAAACACACACACACACACACACACACACACACACACACACACACACACACACACACACACACACACACACACACACACACACACACACACACACACACACACACACACACACACACACACACACACACACACACACACACACACAAAGTAGAAAAACAGAGGACAGAGCAAGACACAAAAATTCTGCAGTTCTAGGTTTAGCTCCTAAGCGCATTATTCAAGCGAGAGCTGTTAAAGGGAGACTGAAGCACTTTTTCTGAAAATCGGGCTGGCAGCGGCATCCTATAGTTTTTCACGCTGTATACTGGAATATCGCATCCAAATAAGGCAAAAACAAGCGCGAATTGCCTTTTTAGCGGAAATATGCGGCCTGTGCCGCGGAGCACGCCGCGCGGCGCGCCGCCGCCCGTGATTGGTCAAGAGAGGTCGTGACGTCACTTTGAGGACTGGAGAAGCTGCCGATGCGGAGCCGGCGCTGCGTTGAGGGCAGATCGCAGCTTTCCGTGTCGTTGTAAAAGAGAATACGGCGAGTATTTTTTTTTTACTGACCACCGAAGAAAAGGATACTACAGTTTGCTCATTCCACGTATCGCCTGAAACCAAGAAAGACACAAGCAAAAAATTCTATGCCTAGCACAAGCATACGCCAGCGTCAAAGACGCGATGCAGACCATGCGTAAAAGATGCCAGCACAACCTCGGCTCGTATTCTCGGAAAGGAAGGGGTGCGAACAATGCTCAAGTCAATTACCACCACCGGACGCCTCCTGGCTCGCCCGGAAGAGCGTCATCCTAAAGAAAAGGCCCAAAGCACTGTGTACAAAAAATCCTGTTCTCAGTACCCGGCGTTGCAGGCTGGGGCAAGAAAGTATTTCAAGGAAACGATGAAGGAGCACAAAGTTGGTGTCAAAATTAGCGAAGCGCAGTGGCCAAGCACTGCGAGGCATGTGACCACAAGATAGTGACGCAATCATGGTGTGCTGGAAACCAAGCCAAATACGCGCACAAATACGCTTCACTCCTGGCGCGTTCAGCAGATGCCAGAAAATATTAATCGCTGCCTCGGAAACGTTCGCCCTTCCTAGATTTGCAGTTTAGGTTCAGTGAAGTAGTTGCCAACTATATGTGTGTTTAAAAGCCAAGCTAGCTGCAACTCGCCCGCTGTCACAACTTGATGAAGAAACCGAGTAAGGTTGCGGCGTTTTTTTGCAAAAACTCGGTTGGCATTCATTTCTCTCATAAATTTGCATCCGAAATCAACGTCGAACGCTTTCATTTTAATTTCTTAGCTAGGATTAAACGAGATGCCGCATATGAAGTGCTTCGATGCTTGCTTGCTTTGCTTTATTGTGCTTTGCTCTGCTTGCTTGCTTGCTTGCTTGCTTGGACACGTCGAACCGAGTATAAAATCACTAACCGAGCCTGGCTGAGCACGTCTCAGGTGGTCTGGCCGCACCTAAGCGGAGGAGAGCGACACATGCTTAAGCCTCTATAAGGTTTCTTCAGGGGCTAAGTGAGCATGTTTCTACTTTTAAAAGAGGCGCTTCTTCGGAATGGTGACACGCCTCTTATGCGCGAGGAAATCAATGGAACTGTGTCATGGTTCAGCCGCGGCTTTTCGACAGAAATCTCCAGAGATCACACTAGGACAAGCTCTGCCTGTAGCCGCTCTTACGAAAGTGTTTCGAGCAGAGTAAGCTTGCTTTAGTCGGCTTGAATTCTTCGTCACAGAAGCGAGCGGTTGCGCTGCGAGCTTGTGATCTTGCGGAAAACAGTGGAAGACGACACAGTCGCGCCCGTAGTTGTTCGTGGACACGAACGCAGAGTAGTGCCTGTTGAATCTGATTCTCAAGGTCAGCTGACACGCTTTGTACGTCACAACGCACGCAGTACGAGGAACAACGCATGCAGCACGAGAAACAACGCGCGCTGAAAGCGCGCTCGGGTGCGCCGAAGCATCCCCGGCTCCTCAACATGACGTCACGCTGGCCGACATGGACGAGGTTTCCCTCTCCGCTGTTCCCCTCTCCTGCGCTCGCGCGGGGCGCGGGAAATTTAAACATCGCATTTTTAATTGGTGATTGCGCCACTGTTTTAGCCAAAATCGAAAAAATAATTTCACAGACGTGATCAGCAATGACAGTACTTCAAAACCCTAGAAGGTTAGCTGATTCGAAAACCGCCTCAGTATCCCTTTAAACTGCGCCCCGTGCTGCCCGTGTCGCCCTCGGGTGTTCGGTTCTGAGGTCGGGCACGCCTGGTTCGCGCTGGCGCTTTCTGCCGCGAGACGGGTTGCTGAGCCTCACTGGCATCAGTGCGGCGCCAGCATAGAGAGGCTCCCATAAACAGATCTCGCTGCAAGACATACAGGACGAACATGTGACCAGACTGGATGAAGTTGAAGTGTTCATCTTTCGTGTGCCCGTTCCTTACCTAGGCATTTTTTTAGGCCTTCAAGGCCAATAACCCCCTTTCTCTCTCTCTCCGATAAATTACATGTCATGGCGTATATGTCCAAAAACAATAAAAAGACGCATGTCGGTCAAATGTTTTTAGGGGAATCCCCCAAGGTGGAGTAAATTTGTAATAAGGGAGTAATTACTCATTGACGTCCACCCGAGCGCAGCCATACGGCTACAAAGAAAAGTCCTGGTCCGGGGTTCGAACCCGGAACCACCGCTTCACCGGAGCAGTCGCTCTACCAACTGAGCTAACCGGGACGGCAAGCTTGTGGTAGGGTGAGAGAATAGATCAATAACTCGAAGTGGGAGCAGTGTTGGTCAAATGTTACAAATCTACTCCACCTTGGGGGATTCCCCTAAAAACATTTGACCAACACTGTTCCCACTTCGAGTTATTGGTCAATTCGCTCTAGCCCTACCACAAGCTTGCCGTCCCGGTTAGCTCAGTTGGTAGAGCGACTGCTCCGGTGTAGCGGTGGTCCCGGGTTCGAACCCCGGACCAGGACGAATTTTTCTTTAACTACGAAGTTTCTGAGAAAGCTGTATAGCTTTCCTTTGTAGCCGTATGGCTGCGCTCGGGTGGATGCCAATGAGTAATTAACCCATTTTTACAAAGACGCATGTCGCGCAACTTCGCATTCCACAGAGGGTAGGATAAAACAGCGATAGTGCATCGTCTTCGTCACCCAGGGTATAATACCAATCGCTTTCACCAAGCTTACTGGCTGGCCACGCCACACCCTTAACGACCAGTTTCAAAGTCACGGCGCGGCTTCGGACGGACCCCGGCGAAATCCGCGACTGCGCGCAGTAGTACTATAGCGCACTAAAAAAAGAATCTGCTGTGGAAATTCAGTGGAAAAGCTGACATTCTGCGCTCCTAAGTGTCGTGCGTGTTCCTTACAATGTTCTCATACTGGTGAACAGCGCAAAAAAGGCGGGACAACTACAAGACAAGCGCTGCGCTGTTCACCAGTATGCCAGTTTTGCCAGTTTTACCAGTTTTGCGCTGTTCACCAGTATGAATGCATACCAACTCACCAAGATCTCAGCCTTACAATGTTCTCCCCACACTTTCGAGCAGTTTCACCTTTCACCAGTACAAACCAACTAGCCCGGCAAAACTTATAGCAGAAAGGCACTCCTGCATTCTTAGAAACCTATAGTTTTCACCAACACCTTTCTAATGTTTTGAGGTCACCTGGACAACGACGGATAACCTATCCTCGTACCAACGCGGCCGTAGCACGCACCGCACGCTACACTAGGTCGCGCGTATACGCTGTATACGCTTTTAGGGACCGAAGGCGAAATTCTAGAGGCCCGCGTACTGTGCGATGCCAGTGCACGTTAAAGAACCCCAGGTGGCCGAAATTTCCGGAGCCCTCCACTACGGCGTCTCTCATAGCCTCAGTCGCTTTGGGACGTTTAACCCCGTAAACCAAACCAAACCAGCTTTTAGGGACACAGGTGGCGTTTACGGGTTATCGAGGTGGGCTGTGCAGTGCTGACGCAAAAAAAGTGGTAAAACATCTGGCGTCCAAGCCCCCGCGAGCTTTTCTCTACATTAACACGCAAATATGAACGCACAAGCGCACGAATGACGAAATTAAGAACAAAAGGTGGGAGGGGGGGGGGGGGGGGGGAGAGGCATGCTAGAAGAAATCAACGGGCTTTCTTTTTCCCTCTCCACTCGCGCCGCTCACCGGCCGGCCGCGCAAATCCGCTCCCAGCTTGCGCGGGCAGGAGAATGAGTGGGCGCGCGTTTACGCATTTATAGAAAGCGCCCCATTCGGCGCACCGGACGGAATACGTTAGTGGCGGAGGCGGCGATGAGGCGATTGCGAGGAATGCTAATGCAGCGACCGCAGTGGTGGTGGCGAACCGCAGGCGAGACTATTTCGGTGGAAAAGGGGGGCAGAGGCTGTTTCAAGTTTGCAAAGGGGCTTTCTTATTAACCGGTCCGGAGCGGTTTCGCGGGCTTTCGCGTCGCTAATCGAGCAGTCGCCGCTGCCTGGAGGAAATACGGTATGCGCGTGGTTTCCGAATTGGGAACAAACTTGCCCCCACTCGAAACGAAGGCGCGTGTATATATATAGGCCGAGTTTGGCTGCGGGGTTATGAGCGCATCCCCCCCCCCTCCCCCCCGCGAGTCTGTTTAGAGTGCGCACGTATATCCACTCACACGCTTCGGTTAGGTTAGGGTGTTTGACGACGATCGGCCAGTCGACGTGCCCGGCATGCGTTAACCAACGAAGGAGAGGGTTTCAGTAAAGCAACGGTTTCGAGGTGCTCGAGAAAATGATATATAAAGCAGATAAACGAACGAAACAACTAGGCTTTCGCCCCCCCCCCCCCCTCTTTCGTTTTATATCTCCTTTTCTTCGCTATATCCTGACTTAAAACAAAAAGAAAAGAAAAAGCTCGCGACGTGACATGAAAGGGACCGAGAGCCGTGGCTGTTAGCCGCCTTTGGCCTCTATCAGTGAATAGAAGAGGGTATTCAATGCGAATGGATTAGGCGAATTAACCGGAAAAAGAGAAAAGGTACAAAATAAGTAAGTTGGAAAGACGAACAAACAACAGGCTTCGCGGATTCTCGTTGCTCCTTTTGCGACACGAGTACACCTGGCGGCGAAGCGCCAGGGCTAGACGTCGCAACGATCGGTTATGATACCGCGCGCGTTATCATACTATCACGTTATACGTGTACAGGGTTGGTCAAAAGTTCCCAGGCCACACGCTCCGCTTTTCATCGGTATATCCTGGCGCTTAAGATGCCGATAAAGCTATTAAGGTTCTCAGAAGTTCGAACTCTCTTCTACCCTCTAGATATTTTGAGCTTCGGAGGTGTCGTAACTGCTCAAAAGCAGATCCTGTGGCCTGGGAACTTTTGATTGACCCTATACATGACCAGAGTGAAGTGATTGCAAGAAGTAGACAAAGATGTAAAACAGCCATTTTTTAGCGCGCTGTCTGGCCGCATACATGAACCGTGGAAGAGCGCAACACGAAACTGAACACACAAGGAATCGAACGCAGTTGCAATTCGATCAGTTCGTGGTGACAATGCTCTGCGCGTCACAATTGCGAGAAGCGGTCCTCTGCGTGAAGAAAAAGCACGCCATTACACAGGCTACATCGACAAAAAGCTTTAACCGCTTAAGCGGCGTCCTCCATGAGTCCGCAGCAGACCACAGTTCGCAGCGGGGCTTCACGGACCATTCTCGTAATCAGCCATCCTCAGCCACCGGCTGATTCCCCTGAGGTCATACATAGGTATAGGCATCCAAAGAGGCGTCCAGTTTCCGCGCTTTTCTAATGCCAAGAGATCCAAGGGCACCCACGGCTGTATGAACGCTTGCCGACTAAGCCACCGGTTAGAAAACTGGGCCAGTTGGCATGCATCGACGAAGTCCGAGATCTCGCAGCAGTGAAGCTGCTTTCTTGGATGCAAAGAGGCAAAAAGCCTTGCGCAATCGTTTCCCGCCCTGTCCGGCCGCACGAGTTCGTTTTAAACAGGGCATGCGAAGCGCAGCGTGCACCAACATCCGGAACGAATCACGGAGGCGGGGTCCGTCCCATTCCCAATTCTCCGGTAGTACGCATCGTGTCCGCATGGCGGTCTGCTCGCACTAAGCCCTAGCCATGGTTGAACCGCTGGATAATCACACTCTAAACACAAATACGCCGATATTGGAGTAAAAAGGGAGCTTCCTCCCGTTTTTACTCCTTTCAGTTTGGAGTGCACGGAGGCCATTGGCAATGCGCGGCTTTGGCGCTAATCCCCACACTGCCTCCACCAGAAGCACACCCACAATGAGGCCCGCATAACTATTACCATAGTCCTTCAATGGCTTTTTCTGGTCACGAAACTGCGGCCAAAGTTTCATATAGGGACAGCGCGCGCCGCTAGTGGCGCAGCTGTCGGCGAGGGGGCACGAGCGGCTGTGCGAGCCCTGCTCTCGGCGGCTGTTTTCCGGCCAACAGGCTCATATTCGCTTGGTAGTTGTGCTTTCTGGGGATCGGTATTTGGGCTTAGGATGGACACTACTTTACCGGTTATCACCTGAAAGCTTGGCTGCAACATAGAGACACTAAAAACCCTGTGCGATCACGACGGGCGCTAGTAAACCTTGTTAGCGGCTGTTTTGTGGGAAACAATTAACGCGCTTATTTCCTCTCGTTGCTTTTTACAGAAAAGTGACTTTTGTACACTGGTCCAGCCTTCGCATCCATTTTTACCTTAACTTGCCTACAACGTCATTCTGGAAGACCTAGCGTAGCGATCAGTAACACATCCAGATGTGTCTGGGTTGCGGCTGTCTAAGCAGAGTCCTCGCTTTCATATAAGTCCATAATACTGCTAACGGCTGACGTTTACCTTGTGAGAAATACTGAAAGCTCGCTAATGCTCAAAACAAGACGTCATGGAGGTATTTCAAGAACTGGAGTGCGCGCTACAAAAGCGATCACATGACGAATGCACCGACAGTTTGATGGTGCCATCTCAATTTTTTTTTTGCTGACACAAGGACTATGCTATTACTCTCGAGACATGCGCCCAAAAAGGGCAACTGCGTAGGTTTTCGAAACCGACAAGCTTAAAGGGGGTCGAATGTGTGAAACTTGTAGTTTAAACATGCGAAGTCCTTTTGGGCTAGCATTTTAAATGGTGACGTAATCGCCGATTAAAATGGCGAGATGGTCTTCAAGCTTCTCCGCAGCGCACAGCGCCAAGTGAGGGGCGCACGATGACGTCATCGAAGTTGACGGCACCTTTCCAACGCATTAATGCTTGCTTTGAAGGAAAAAAGAAAGAAAAAATTACTGAGGCTCAGCTTGGCTAAGCCTGGGGAATGCGAAGCATATTAGTGGTTAGGCTTGGTAATACATGGCTTTCCTTGGTTGAATACTTGGTCATTTTAATACAACCACTAGAAGCCTTCGTCGTGGGGGAAGACAACGGCATGGCTACAGCGGAACGCCGACTAACCCCGAGACGCGCGTTGGGTGAGCGCCTGGATTGCCACGGAAGCCGCGTCTGCCTGCCCGGTGGAGCGAGCGTTTCACCTACACCGAGTGTGAACGCGCGTTCGAAATGCGCGGGAATGCGCGGGTGTGACGGCTAGGGGTCCCACGGCGACGGCGCGAGGTGGAGGCCGGCTCTCTCATCCGATCTCACGTGGTGTGACGTCACGGTGTCACGTGGGGGTCCCACGGCGACGGCGTGAGTGGTAGCTCTAGCAATATGCTTCGCATAAAAGAAAACAACGCCAGCAACGGCAAAGCCTGCCGAGCGTTGTTTGGCAGCGTCCAACGAGGCATGGCAGGGCGTGGTTGACGGCTGCGATAATTTGAAATCATACCTTCCGCGACATCACACCAGCTTCCCAGCACTGCTCCGGTACGTTGAGGAGAAGCCTAAAATTCAATGGTCAATTACGGCACTGTTTTAAATGCCAGCGCAAAAACACTTGGCACGCTTTACCTGCAGCCTTTATAAATTGGAATCCTAGAATATCGCGGAATTTTCAAATAGTGGTGCAGTTGCCCTTTAACAGGGCTCACGTTTTGTGGCCCAGAGTTCATTTGAAAGCGCCGCTCGGTGAGCGCGTGGCCAGCTACGCGCTCTGCTCGCTGTTCACCTCAGAACGCGCCAAAAAGGTCACTGACCTCATTTCGAATCGCGCGAACACACGGCGAAAGGATTAATTGACTAGGACTTGGAGCAGATACCCCTCTTCAGAAGACAGATAATACAGCATGTGTGCTTTCACGCGCTCGAAGCTACAACTGAGCCATGATGGACGCCGTAGTTGGAAATTTCGACAACCTGCGTTTCTTTGCGTGCGCCTACCATCGCACGGTACACAAGGACGTTTTTGCATTTCTCCCATCATCGACAGGCAGTCGCCAATGCAGGGGATTTAATCCCGCGATGTCTGGCTTGCCTTTACAAAAAATTTCTTGACACAGACCACATAGACGGTCTATGATCGGCCTATGGATTGTCCATCGATAAGTTTGCACTGTACTGGTGGATCTGGTGATAGAGAAAGCACGGGCGCAGCGGCAGACGGGAGTCTTGGAAGTTTTAAGGGTCTGTAAGCAAAGCCCGAAAGAAGCTGGACCAAGTATAGAAACAATCGCTCAAGAATTCTGACAGCAGGCCGAAAATAAGTTAGAAAAGACGTCTCCAAGTGGCACTGCGCCTCCCAGGTGTTTCGCCCTCTAGCGGGCCGAAGAGGAACTAGCGCCAGCTGCGCCGCAACGCGTCCATCCGGAGAAACTACACTCTACACAGAAAAGAGTAAAAAGGGTGTAAAGCTGTCCTCTAGCGCACTCCTTTCTTACTCCCATATAGGCGCATTCATGTGTAGAGCGTAAGGGTGCGCTTCAGTTCCCAAGGAAAGCAGATAAGATAAGCACACAGCAATGGGAACGCGAACAAGTAGTGCTGGTGGAATGTTTAGGGGAATCCCCCAAGGTGGAGTAGTCCTGGGTTCGAACCCCGGACAGCTTTCCTTTGTAGCCGTGTGGCTGCGCTCGGGTGGATGCCAATGAGTAATTACTCCCTTAGTACAAATTTACTCCACCTTCGGGAATTCCCCTGAAACATTTCACCAACACAGTTCCCACTTCGAGTTATTGATCAATTCGCTCTCGTCCTACCATAAGCTTGCCGTCCCGGTTAGCTCAATTGGTAGAGCGACTGCTCTGGTGAAGCGGTTGTCCCGGGTTCGAACCCCGGACCAGGACGAATTTTTCTTTAACTACGAAGTTTCTGAGAAAGCTGTACAGCTTTCCTTTGTAGCCGTGTGGCTGCGCCCGGGTGGATGCCAATGAGTAATCACTCCCCTATTACAAGTAGTGCCCGTTTGCCCAGCATACGGCGAGAGAGAGAGAGAGAGAGAAAGAGTTATATTTGAGTTAAAGGCAGAGCGCCATCATTATACGGCCTACTACTGTGAACTGGCGAAGGGAAGGTGAGGAGACATAGATTATATTGGGACAAAAAAAAGAAACAGAGAAATGTGCCCAAGCTGGACCCGCGCTGCGCACGAATCCAAGGAGCGACGAGAGAAACAACACGGAGAAGCGCCGTGGACCTGCATCGATGCAGGATTCGTTGCCCAAAACTGCATATGCACACGTACGCGAAACCGCTTCGCGTATATGTGAGCGACAGCTGCAGAAATGCATTCCCACCTACTGACCTCATTAGAATTGATCTGTAGAGGATGTCTTCTTGAACTACGACTTCTGCTTAACCGAATAGCATGCATGACCGACCCTCTCGCCTAAGGGAACGTGCATGCACTGTGCGCGTTCTAAGACATGGGTGGTCTGTACTGTTGCCCCGGCAAGCTTAGGCCGGGGCTGTTATCAAGATCAGCTGTGCAGTGCGAACGCAAAAGACACCAGGAACGAGAATTGAACCCGCGTCCCCGCCCTATAACGAAACAGCCACTCAGCCATCGCGGCGGGTTGGCCAACTACCCAGATGGGCCGGAGCCATCGCATTCTGGGAAGAATGCGATCTAACCGGTCACGAGACACAGGTGGGTTTTACACCAATGTGCACCTTCAAGTCGGCGCTCTGTTGCGGGTATGTGTGGCTTAAAAGCAGAGAGTTGACATAAGGTTATAAGTGTAGGACTGAAAGCCTATTTAAAGAAAACGGCGAATTTTAAGACAAATTTATAACACAGTTAAAAAAAAATAAAGAAAAAAAGCCGAGCAGGGTGGCAACTGCCAACACTCCGTTTTAAAGGGGACGCTCCTATTTTCCATCTACCCATCCGTGTGCTTGGGGTTGGGTCGTGGTTCGGGTATCGCTGTCAATCCGCACGAAAAGTCACGAAGATAACCCTCTTAAAGTATACCACGAAAGCCGGCTTAGCTTACAACAGAGGAAACAGCGCCTGTAAAGCTTTCTTCTCTGCGAGGGTACCACTATAGGGGCGGAGCCGACTTTCCAGGGAAGCGGTTCAAACGTGTGCGTGTTTCTTGATGTTCAAAGGTCCTTTTATCGTCCCGAATGCGGGCTCACGGTTGTTGGCTTTTTAGTTTCGCTCGAAGGGGACCTGTTCAGTCACAGTGTTGTCGGGCGCACGCGACACCACCCGCGGACTCTCTGCCAAACAAAACGAGGATACCTCAGTCGCTCTCGCCAATCGACGTGAAGACGGGCCATAGTTCGAAACCCAAAGCTGGGGGTCTCAAAAACGATGCTATTGTTGCGCAGTTTCACGCTTTCAGGCGAGCTGTAGCGCTTCCATTCCGCGTTAACCAGTGCTGTCACAGCTGCTGAAGCTTCTGAGAGGCGTCCCTGAGGGTCACAGTTTGACACTGGATCAGGAGAGCGGCTTATAAGAATCACGAGTCGAGACCCGCGCTGCGCATAGCGGCTCCGACTACGTTTACCCAGCTACACTTTCGCTGGAAAGCGGTTCATCACGGGACAGCAAACTTTACAGGGGCCCGCGCTCTAAGTGGCAACAGAGCTGGCATCCTTGATCGGTTCAGGGACCCGCACTTCCCGACTTGACTGAGACCCGACGCGTCCGCGGTGCAACAGGTGTCAACACCAGGTCTGCGGGTCTACAAAACAACCCTTCTAAGCTTCCTTCCTTTCTTTCTTACTCTCTTTCTTTCGTTCTTTCTTCCTTTCTCTTTCTTTCTTTCTTTCTTTCTTTCTTTCTTTCTTTCTTTCTTTCTTTCTTTCTTTCTTTCTTTCTTTCTTTCTTTCTTCAGGTTGCGGCCCCAACGCGTGCGATACACTGGCAGGCACTCGCTCGGCCCGTGCGCTACTCGCGATCGCGCGGTGCGGAAACTCCAGCCACGCGCGCGGATGGGACAGGCGTCAACGTGCGAGCCCGGGTCGCGCCGCGGCGACTGTGGGACGCTCCGCGGGCCCGCGTCCCGACAACGTCCGCAGAAACCCGGCGCTTCGCGGGAAGCGAAGGCGCCAGCGAACCAAGAGGCCAACGCCCCGCGCGCGAGGAGACCCGACGCAATCCCACATGAAGTTAAAAGGAGTATAGACACCTAAGCTATGCGCGCGTGTTTTCTTCTTTGCAACGACGCGTAAGGCATCATTGTACTATCAGTAACAAATGAAACGCGAACAAGACAATTCAGCCACGAACAACAAAATAAGAAGCTCTCAGCCAGGGGAAGCTCAATACTAGCGAAGGGTAATTTCATTTCGAAGGCGCGAAGATTCTTCTTCAGAAGTGTTAATCAACCTCGCTTGTATTTCCTTTCCAGGAGCTAAAATTCTGGTGTTTTTGTGTTGCCATCTCAGTTTGCGCGTTCGTGTTTCACTCGCTGCTGATAATACATCTCTCTAGGTTCACTTGCTTCCCGCGGCGCTTGAACAAATTGTTTTCGAGAGAGACTTAGGTGGAGGGTCTGTCGGTGAACTTCGCTTCGTACCTGGTTGTGTCGCTGGAGAATTGAGCCGCCGCGGTGGCTCAGTGGTCATGGTGCTCGGCTGCTGACCCGAAAGACGCGGGTTCGATCCCGGCCGCGGCGGTTGAATTTTTTTGGAGGAGAAATTCTAGAGGCCCCTGCACTGTGCGATGTCAGTTCACGTTAAAAAACCCCAGGTGGTCGAAATTTCCGGAGCCCTCCACTACGGCGTGTCTCATAGCCTTGTCGCTTTGGGACGTTAAACCCCATAAAACCAAACCGAAACAAACCAGTTGAGCAACGCGGCTGGACTTATCTATCGAGGGCCTGAGAACATTTAGTACGGTTTAGGTTTATGGGGTTTAACGTCCCAAAGCGACTAAGGCTATGAGAACATTTAGTACGTCGGGGCTGCAGGGCTGTCCGGCTTTTTTAGATGTTTTTTTTTTACAGCGAAAGCTCTACTGCGTGACTGAAATTGCGGAAGCCGTTTCATCGTTGAAGCCTTGCCTAAATAAATAAATAAAGCGAATATTGCCGCGAGCGGGTTTCGAACCCGCGGCGGCGCGAACAGCCCTTACAAAAAGTCTTAGACAGTCTCAGTGGTTATGGCGTTCAGCTGCTGACCCGAAAGAAGCGGGTTCGATCCCGGCCGCGGCGGCTGAATCTCTATGAAGAAGAAATTCTAGAGGCCCGTGTACTGTGCGATGTCAGTGCACGTTAAAAAGAACCCCAGGTGGTCGAAATCTCCGGAGCCCTCCACTACGGCGTCTCTCATAGCCTCAGTCGCTTTAGGGCGTTAAACCCCACAAACCAAACCTTAGACAGTCTATAGAGTGTCTATAGACTATAAAGTTCTATAAAGTTTATAGAGTGTCTATAGACAAATCCTAGAGAACAGTCTATAGGCAATACAAATGCCATTAACAGTCTATAGACAATCTATAGATTTATGGCCATACACTTTTAGTAGACTTTTGTCTATAGATAGTCTATAGACTGTGAATAGACAAAAACAATATCTATAGGAAGTCAGTAGAGTCAATAAGAAGTCTATAGACTTTCTATAGACCATTTTTATAAGGGAGATCAGCTTCGCTGGCCACTGCACGAGAGCACTGTGCTGTTGGCGCAGCCGATCACGCCTCGTGTTAAGCCCGGGATACACGCGACGTTTTTTTTTTTTTCGACGATATTCGCGCGGCAGAAAACGTCGCGATGGCGCGACGCCCGGCGGGAGATACACGGAGCGAAGAAGCGGCGGCGCGCCGCCGCGTATCCCTCGACGCTAAAGCAACTGCGATCAACAAGTGGGAAACACCACTGAGCAGTTAGGTCTGTGAGAGCAGCGACGCTGTCTCTTCTGTTAAAATCACGAGAGTGTTCACTTCGACACCAGTGCGCTCGCTTTAGCACGTGTGCTTAAGTATCTGCAAGAATTTGCGTGCTCGAATGCATGGCGTCGCGTACCTTTGGGCGCCCGCTCAGCCGCGGACACCACCGGCTGCGGTTTTCTACGACACATTCGTTTCAGGAAGGAAACGCAGGCATTTAGAGCCAAGATTCGGCCGTGTTCTCTGTCAAAAAAGTGACATTTCATGTCTGATGTAGAGTTTGTTTTCACGATAATAACATTTACGTGCCAAAATAACTGCGTAGCTCGTCGGCCATGTTGGCGGCGGCAGGCAGAGGACCGGAAGAGCGGGCTTTCTGCGCTGCTATTGGCTCGCTTCAGCCGCCGCTTCCGGTCGCACCGGACGCCGCGCGTCAGTATCTGCAGCGGAAGCAGATCGCCGGCGGTGGGCGTTTTTCTCGACGCCGGGCGTCGAGTGCGCGCCGTCGGGCGGAAATCGTCGAATTGCAGCCGTGTAAAAACGCTGCATGTATTCCGGCCTTACAACTGCAACCCACTCTCGCGCTGTGCATTGCATATGGTCGTCTTCATCAACTTCCGTCTGCGACGCGAACAGATCAGATGAGCTTAACCTCGATCAGAGCTTAACCTGAGCCTGATATCGTCGCCAGACGTACCCGCGGCACAGCGAAGCAAAACCATGAGCTAACCAGGCTAAAGTTTCGCATGTCTATTCTGGTTTCAATACGTTAAAAGCCTACTATTTTTTTCCCCTTCATGATTTCGAACCTCGCGCAGTTTATCCCCCAGGTTCGTCGATTGGTCTTCACACGTGTGGCGGCACAGCCGCAGAACGTCCATTCTACGTCCCAAACATATCCACCTGGCTCATCAGACCCGCTAGGACAGTGTGGCATAGTCCTTGAGCACCAGGCGAAAACAGGGACCGCCCTCACGAAGCAAATTATACAGTAGAGTCTGATCTAGTCTTATCCCAGGGACGTCCTGTCGTTGTCGGCCGTCAGCGAAGTGCGCGGGATGTCCCCTCTTTCTGCAGTTGTGTCCTTCCCCTCGTGGATCCACGTTCAGCGCATAGCAAGCAGTGTTCACTTACACCACCTGGCCCTAGGTTGAAGTTGCTTGCACTATAGTGAGACTAGCAGCCCTCCGCGGTGGCTCAGTGGCTACGGCGCTCGGCTGCTGACCGGATAGACGCGGCTTCGATTCCGGCCGCGGCGGTCGAATTTCGATGGATGTGAAATTCTAGAGGCCCGTGTACTGTGCGATGTCAGTGCACGTAAGAGAACCCCAGATGGTCGAAATTGTCCGGAGCCCTCCACTACGGCGTCCCTCATAGCCTGAGTCGCTTTGGGACGTTAAATCCCACCAACCAAACCAAACCCTATAGTGGAACTGCTGCCGGCAATCGCTCCGCGGTAGCGAGACTAGCCCGATTCTCAGTATTTCTCTCTTTCTCTCTCTCCATGTTTCAGTGGGGCACTGGAGTGGTGTCCCGCATAATGAACGAGGTACACTGATTTGTGCCTTCGTCTCTCGCATGACTATGCTGCTGCCGCGCTTGAGCGCAAGCTTAGTTCGTGGAACGCAGTACCCGCTTCGATATTTCGCCTCCTTCGCTCATCGAGCGCTCTCGACGGACGTGTATTCGGGACAGGTACGCTTGCTCCCTTGGTTTCGATCCTCGGAAGTGAGCTTCAACGGCTCTCTGTCCTGCCTCCCTGCGAGTTTAGTCTAGGTCCCCTATATAGCTGGACTCGGCTGTTTTGAAAAAGGCCGCTCCCATCGACCCGCTGAACGCATATAGTTGATCTGGTGATTGCGCTCGGCTGACATGGTGTGCGGGTAAAAATGTGCCTCTCTCACCGGCCGCTGGCCACCCGAAGTGCCGGTGTCTCTCTGATGGAATGTACTGTGACAAGAAAGTGGTGGTGTTTTAACGTTGCTGAGGCGAGTAGACGTGCGAAAGCATGTGTTTAGCTTGGTTCGCTCATAGAGTGTGTTGCAGTTTAACCTTATAGGCGTGACCGGCTGTGGCGATAGCACAGTGCTCTCGTGCAGTGGCCAGCGTAGCCGACCTGTTCGCGTCGCCACGGGTTAGAATCCCAGTCGCGGCAATACATATTTTATTTCTGCGCCCTCAGGGTCAGGGACGCAGCAAGGCTCTTGGTTGGGTTTGGCCCCGTGAAGTAGTGCGTTGCACTACTTCACGGCCAGTGCTTTCGCGAAGTGAGGCGCACGCACAGTGGCTTCAAGGAGTATATACAACCAATTTTGGTGGCATGTTCTACAGTGACGCGTGATGTTTCGGTTTCAACAGCCGAAAGATGGCTCATGACGTCAAAATGCGTTTGTATGTCACGCGAGGTTTGGAAAAACTGCGATATAATCGCTACTTCGTCGTTTTAGTTCACTGCAGTGCTGGAGCCAGCCTTCCTCAAGAGACAGAATGACAACGAATGCAGAAGCAGCGATTATATTGCAGTTTTTCCATGCCTCACGTGACCTATCTATTTGACGTCACAGTCTTCGTCAGAGTGTTGAAACCGCAGAAGCACGAGAAAGAAATTCGATTATAAATTATTTAGCGGTCGTAGGGAGAATACCGCGTGGTAAGCCACATACGTCGTCGCACTAAACCGACAAGTTAGCGAAACGATGTTTTCGCAAACAAGATTTCACCTCAGTTATCCGCAGCGACCACGCGCGTCCCAAATGGCCTCGGCAGTAGCATGGAGAGCTTTGCTCCGGATGCTACAAGCTCCGCGCTATCGCGACAATATGCGCATGCGGTTGTCATACCAGCCTCCACCCGATGCCTGGCCGATCCCCCAGTGTGGGTATGTGCCACCTTTTCAAAGGCTAACAACAACAACACCCAATTAAGAAGACAGTGGCAGTCGCCCGTTCGCACACAACGGTTCAAGTGTACAGTGCTCAGGGTTACGGCCACAAAGAATAGCAAAAGTATACCCTGGAATCTTCTCTGGGAAGCAGACTTCGGCAAAGGCACTGCCTGTCGCGTGAGCGAGAACGAATTTAGCGCTGAAGCGCCGCTCCCTCGTTATAGCAGAATGGCACAGACGGTAGACTGAGACCGTAAGAAAAGGTCTCCATCCGTAACGCACAAACGTCAAGGGTAGCAAAATGGGACAGCGCGAAATACGTACAGGTTTGGACAAAGTTTACCAGGTCACAGGGTTTGCTTTTCATCGGCATATCCTGGCACTTAGGATGCTGATAAAGCTATCAAGGTTCTCAGAGGTTAGAAGAATCTTCTAACCCCGTACAGATATTTTGAGTTTCGGGGATACCGTAAATTCCGACCCTGTACGTCACGGGGGCGGGGAGGGGAGAGAGAGAGAGAGAGAAAGGGGGAGGTGCGTGATGGCAAGCAGCAAAGGAATGCATGGCGGCTTCTTTAAAAACGAATACAACTTTTTTTCACAATCCTACCAGTAGGTTTATGGGGGGTTTAACGTCCCAAAGCGACTCAGGATATATGAGGGACGCCGTAGTGGAGGGCTCCGGAAATTTCGACCACCCGGGGTTCTTTAACGTGCACTGACATCGCACAGTACACGGGCCTCTAGAATTCCGCCTCCATCGAAATTCGGCAGCCGCGGCCGGGAACAATCCTACAAGTGAAATTTCTTTTATATCACAGCGACAATCGTACTGCGGCATTATCTCCGAAAGTAGACATGTAGCGTCGTTGTTGCAGTATATCGCAACTGAAGAAATTCGTCATCTCCTGGTGCCCAATTCACACTGCCCTGGTGGAATTGGGCTATGAGGGACAAGTGGTACGCAGAGTGAACGTGCTGGGGATGTGCCTTCCATGGTCATGTCGGTCGGAAAAAAAATAACGTGTCCACCCGGCCCTCAAAGCTATGCCACATTGCCCTGGTAGGTTTGGGCTATGAGGGACGTAGTGTGGACGTGCTGGGGATGTGTCTTCCACGGTCATGTTGGTCGGGAAAAAAATTCCGTGTCCACCCGGCACTCAAAGCTGTGCCACACTGCCCTGGTGGGTTTGGGCTATAAGGGATAAGTGGGACGTGCCTTCCATGGTCATGTTGGTCAGCAAAAAAATCCCGTGCCCATCCGGCACTCAAAGCTATGCCCACTGCCCTGGTGGGTTTGGGCTATGGGGGGCATGTGGGACCTAGAGTGGACGTCCTGCGGCTGTGCCTTCCTCGGTCATGTAAGTGCACTCATTTGTTTCATTCCTCAGGGTTCTCACGCTGAGACATTACACGAGGGAGTGAACAATACAAGGCAAACAAATACAATAAAAATCATGAAAGGGGGAGGGATGGAGGTCTGGTAGAGCTAACAGCCACTTCCTAATTAGTGATGTGCTGGAATGGTCAGGGGAAATACATATTTCTTTCCTCCTATCTGCTTTGCCCCGTAAAATTTGTTCTACAGTTGCCGGTCCTACAGCAGTGCGCGCATAATCGCTCCTCGCACACGAGGTGACGCCGGGAACTTTCAGGAAGCCCAACCATTACACCGCGGAATGTATCACCCACAAAGTGATGTCAACCGGGTGGATGAAAAAAAGAAGCGGCAGTTATCGAGGTCAAATCGGAAAGGGTCACCGTCGTTCACATTTTTTGCGCGCAGCCTCCTGTAGCGAAGAAGGCCTAGCACGGGTGCCCGACTGATTGCGAAACCAAAACTCCGCACTCGTTCATGCCTACACAGTGGCCGATTTCACCGCCTCACATGAGGGAGGATATGACGGCCGATTCCACCGAAGAAAAAAAAACTTCTTCCGTCAATCAAAGCCCTGGGGTAAAGCCCCCATATTCACTCACGTCCCCCTGCTTTTCCAGGTGAGGCTTATGGGCGACCTTTCGTCAGCGGGGTCGCGCCGCCGGTTCCCATCGAAACGGCACAAATACACGGCTCAACGGAAGAGCCAAAGTATTCCTAAAGTCGCACGACTAAATCTAAGAAGCCAGAATCCTTAGGACGTCGGGGAAGCTGTAGAGAGTGCCAACGAACACTTCGCACACGCAACTACAAATCACCGGCGCACGGTATAATAAAATTAAAAACAAGAAAACCAACGCCACTCGTAGTAGCGCGCTTTCCAAAAAGCTCACGGTCAGTCGACAAAGCGAGACCCGAGAGCCGCCGAAAACAAGTCGCGAGTCGAGGCGCCCGATAAAACAGCGCGGCCACATCGCTGCAGCGCCGATAGACCTCGCTGCCACCACGCTGCCGCAGCAGCGCGCGGGGGGAGCACACCTGAGCGGCAGACGCGGCGGCGGCTCCCGAAAGGGAAGCTTCACCGCACGGTAATTGCCAAGGAGCGGAGAGGGGGGAGCTAGGCTTCGCCGCACGGCGCGAAGGCGTTGCGAGAGAGCAGCGCGAGGTCACGGGGTCAGGTTGGGCGCCACGGGGGAAGAAAAAAAAATGAGTAAGGAATTCTAAAGACCACGTCTGGGCCTCCGAAACACCCCAAAACGGGCAATTCGAGGCTGGAAGCTTCCGAGACGGCTACGAATGCTAGAGAGAAACAGCAGACGAAAATAGACTGGAAAAAAAAAAGATTGCGGGGGGGAAAGGGGGGGGGGGGGAAACCTCCATGGTCGTCGTCGCTGGCGGCGACTGACTTGCCTTCTATCGATCGACGCCCGAACGTGTTGTGTTACCCTGATTCCGACGGCACTTGGCGACGGCCGATGCGTCGTCGGCGAGGCCTTTCCTCACTACAACGAACGGCCGCACAGCGGGGAGGAGAGAGCGTTCACGCTTCGCCGCAGGGCACTACTAGCGGCCGTGGGTGCCGATGAGCACTGGCTGCTTGCCCTCACTCCTTCAAAGTACACAACACACCGCGGCCACACTAAGCTGCAGGCCACGACCTCTGTTTAGAAGATGAGCGCACGCACGGCTCGAGCACCGCCGACGAGTTCGTCGCAGGGGCGAGGCGGAGAGACGCAGGAGCTCGGCGGAGCGCCGCACCGGCTTCAGAGAAACTCGCCGCGTCGACCACCACCGACCCGCCGCGACGCGACGCACGGACGAGCGCACGGTGCCGAGTGCAGAAGGCAGGTTCGCGCCGAGTCCACGAGGCGGCGCCACCGACACGCCGGGAGCGCGACCCGTACGGTGGCGCCCCCTGACGTCCTACCGAGTAACTACGAGGAGCTCTTCCCGGGAGATTGATGGGACGCCGAAACATAGTTCTTCCTTTCGTGGATTGAGTGTGTAGGATGGTGAAGGCTCCTCCCTAATGACGACCGCCCGGACTCCCACGCGCTGTCCCGACCACATCCTACGAGCCAGTCCTTGACCTCCTTTTTCCCCTCGCTCTGTTTCCTCGGTACACAAACTTCCCCGAGACAGAAAACACGGCTCTACACTTCGTTCCGGCAGCGCCTTGACACACAGACTCTCTTTCCCTTTCTTCTTCATTACGGGAAAACAAACGGCCCAATGCAGGAAACTCGTACAGTGTTTTCGATCTCTCGTTCGTCAAGTTCCAGACTGCTTGCTTCCCCCGATAATCTATCAACTATACCAGGTGTCCCAGCTAAATGTAACCAAGCTTTTAAAAAACACGGGGTGTCCTAGCCGTCTGAGATCCAATGAGGGTTGTTTAGAGTGGCGTGACCTAGTCTGCAGTATTTTTTTCGTTCTTCAAGGTTGACTAATTAGCCAAGCTCAATTAACTAACTTTTTATTTACTGACTTGAGGAACAAAGTGTCAATGGAGAAGTTGTAGATCGCTTTGAGAAACAGCTTACTGCGACATTTGCAGCAAAGTAATATTTACGTAAAGTAGCTTTATTACCGGCCTTTAAAAAAACCCGCACAATAAGAAAAAGCGTCCACATGACAACTGTGCCACTTCAACGTCCCAAGACGCGCCTTAAAGCATAAAATCCGTTTTTTTCTGAAGTCCTCTCCTCGATGAGACTTTGGGTGCACATTGGGGCAGAGAAGTGAGCGAGCAGCTGGTCACGTGACAACTTTCTTTTAAGGCCAATAAATGAAGCTACGTAAATCGTAAATTGACGGAAACAGCACTGCTAGCGGTTTTTCGAGGTGATCTAAAACTTTTGCATTGACACTTTCTTCCTGAAGTCAATAATTAAAAAGTTAGGTAATTAAACTTAACTAATGAATTAACTTTGAAGAGAGAAAAAAATACTCAAGACTAGGCCACGCGACTATGAACAACCCTGAGTTGGTTTCACTGGACTAGGACACTTCGCCTTTTTTAAAAGTTTGGTTACATTTAGCTGGGACACCCGGTATATCCGCTCGTCGCTTTGTTTTTACTCACTAATTAAAGTCACACAGGGACATGCCGCCAATAAATTTGTTGTCGCATTCTGAAACTAAGCACTGGGAGGTCACAGTCGCAAGGGGCAATGTAATCCGAACGGAGTTGCGTCAAAAATCTAGTCACCCCCATTGAAAGCCCACTGGGTTATACGGTAACACGTAGGAGGAAAGAAAGACGAAGATTCATACACTGTTTAATAAAATGGCGAGTTGGTACATACTTGAAGAAAACAGCGCAACAACAGGGACACGAGAGAAGAAGACGGGACAGGCGCTGGCTAGCAGCCGAAGGTCTATTGAAAAGGAACATATAAAATGTACCCTCCTATCAACCAGGAGCACGCATGACCTACACCAACAACACTGATAAGATGTCAACATCAGTCAAGGTAGTGAAGATACAATAGTTCACAGTCATGAACGAGGACGGATGGGGTGCTTAGGCATGTGTCGAAGTTTTTGTGAATATGAAATGCCTCGCTGATTTCCCTAGTCAGTCTATATTTGTGATTGTACAAGACCTTTGTGTCGTTAAAAAGTGGAGTACATGGCAGCAGGCGCGGAGGTGTTATGACGACATTCTTTGTTGTGCAAGGCTAGGTTTGAGGAAGGGGCCCCTTTAAAGAGGTGCTGTGTTCACGTAAGCGGGTATTCAGGCACCTTCCCGTCTGGCCTATATTATACTAGTTCTTTCCGCACGTGAAGGGAACACTGTACACCACACCCTTGGCACAAGGGACGAAATTTAAGTCATGATTTACTTCACACTCTTTTTTTGTTTTTATTCTCTGCTTTCCCTATCAACAATTGCGCAAATTTTGCCCAGCTTATTAGGTGCAGAAAAAAGTACATCTACCCCATATCTGCGGCCTACCTGCTTTAAACGGTTGGACAACTGGTGAACGTAGGGCACGACAGCAAATTTCTTTTTTACCTGGTTCTGGCGTCTCGTGCCCACAAGAGGACTTGATCTTTTTAAGTATTTTATTGCGTGCCAGTATTATAGCATCATCCGGAAAGCCTGCCGACCTCAGCCTCTGAACTTGTTGAATAAAACTCTGACTGATAGCATGCACGCATGACTTGTTAATCGCAGAACCTAAACAAGAAACAGCTGTACCACATTTGACTATCTTGGAATGACCAGAACGGTAACTGAGCAAGGGCTTCATTGACCTCTGAAAGAAAGACCTGCAAACATGGTCTGGCTTTAAAACCAATCTTATATTAAGAAAGTGTACTTCTTTTCTTTGCGGTGTTCCAAAGGTGAATTTTAAGCCTTGTCCGCAATCCTCAAAAATCGTCAAAATGCTGTCTATCTGTCCCTGGAAGTGACCGCTCTCAACATAAAGAAGATAGTCATCTACATACCTGAAGACCCGTTTTCTTCGGGACCCCAAAATACTTCCAATGGCCTTATCGACAAAACTAAGAAAAATATAACTCAATATACCGGAGGCACTTTTGACCCAATACATACCCCCGATTTCTGAGTAAACAGTATGCCTTGCCATTCAACAACAGTAGCTTTAAGATAAAATGACAACAGTTCCAAAAAGGCTCCCACCGAGCACCCTGTTATCCACAACGCAGCACTACAGTGTGCACCACATGGTCTCATCACTGGCACACCGCCAAAGTAGAGGTTGTGATTAAATCAAATAATATTTACAGCCAGGCCTAATACGCCAAAATGCGCGTCAAAGGAGTTATTTAGTTAGAACTACTGTGAACAAGCGGAGTTCTAAGCGACTTTTGCGAAAATGCTCGCGACGCACATACTTTATGGCGAAGGTTAACGCTGCTCGCTAATTACAACACACGGTTTTTTTTTTTGAGCATGCGAAAGCCAACGGAGAGGATACGGGGTATGTCGTCCCCAGAGAGCAACCTTGCGATGTCATCCCAACCTGTCCACTGGAGCCTCGTTTGCATGAACCTGACAGCGGCGGGTCGAGTCAGGGGATCGAGTTGAGCAAGGTCAGCCCAACTCGACCACTGCGTGTTAACATGAACTCGGTTTTAGCGAGTCGAGACCGGTCCAACTGCAGCGACACCAGGCGTCGAGCAGCGCAGCGGGAGAGGGCAGTGGCAGCCTCCAAGATAGCGGCCCGTACCACTGTCTCGGAGGCGCGATGGCGCAGGCGAAAAACAGGCTCCCATTTATCCTCTCCCCTCCCTCTCTTCCACTCGATCCGGTTTACATGCCATCTGCCGTTGGGGTCGAGCGAGTCAACGCACCCGCTGAAGCGGAGTTGACTGGACTCGCTCCCTCAACTCCTGAATCCAGTAACCGGTTTACAACTCAACTCCCCAACTCAACCCCGTCATGTAAACGCCGCTTGGATAGTGAGCAAACTGGCCGTTAATAGAGAGTTTTAGTATAGCGTTAGCGTGATAGCGGACATAAGGGAAATTACGTTAGCGTGCCGCAAGCAACTTATCCCCACAGACAGTTTTAGTATAGCATTCTGAAAACGTTAAACGCCACCTGCTTGACATGGATGCTAACGGTCCTTCTAAAATGGACGCCACTGCCGCTACCTTGCCAAAATATAATATTTACGAGTTTTTTAAACGAATTATTACTGTAGTGCTTATTTTCGTCTGCAAAATGACCCCGAAATTTAAATAAAATGAAAAAAAAACAAACGTAAAGCAGTGGCGCCATCTAGTCAAGGCAATGTTAACTACAAGCCGTTCGAGCAAGAATGTTTGCCATCACATGACGTGTAATGTCAAAAAAACTATTTGAAATTTAATTAAACTCGCTTTACATCATTTAAGTCCATAAAACACTTCGAAAAAGATCCATATCTATTTTTGTTTCGTTCCGGAAGTTTGTGCTAGGTTTCGGCTGCCTTTCGGGCAGTTGCAGACGGTAGCAGTGCAGCTGGAGGTCCCATTAGGCTTGCGCGCTCCAGAATCGAGAGCGTAGCTCAAAAACTGGACTGAATGGCAGCTTATACTTTATCGTCGAAGCAAGGTAAGTCATAGCGAAAAGCAACTACACCCGTAGTTGCCGGTAAACGTGCCGACCGGAATCGCAAGGACTGCTGAATCGGCTGAAGCGGGCGGCTCTCGCTTGGAGGGACGCCGCCATGTTTTCACGCTAAACACGCAAAAGCCGCACCGCTAAATTCTGAAAATTGCGTGCGTACGCTAACGCTATTTCCCCGTTAGCGTTCTGCGCATGCGCAGTCTGATCCCGCTATTCCGCTATGCACGCAATTACGCAAAGCCCGCAATACTAAAACTCTCTAATGACTGGTCGCTCGGGAAGAACAACCTGGGTCGCACAAGGCCTACCGCTTGACCGCAGCACCACTGCGCCAGGACGAGTACCAGGACTCCCAGGGATCAATGAATGTGAAGAAAATTGACCTTCTGCATATGCGGGAATTGACCCATTACGCAATCGCGTCACACCCTTAGGTGTCCGCTACAATTTTTCAACCCCCGACACTAATCGCCCAGTCCTGCTGGACATAACATTCGCTAGCCCTTTAAAATAATAAGAGTAATTGTAATTGAATTCTGCGATATGCCCGTGTTTCTCGGATCGTAAGTGACGGACGCGGCAGAGTTAAGTTTAGTTAGGTGCGATCGCGTGCAGAGAACACTTATGGGTTTCCTGGATTCCTACGCAAACGCATCACCGGCATGTGCTAACATATGTATAAAGTACTTTCTTAATTTCCGCAAGGCAATCCACTCGAGAGGTTTGATCGCCGAATCGTGCTCAGCATTCCTATAGCCGGGGCAGTACGTCACAGGGAGTGACGCACAGTCTGCAGTGCTCATGTAAGCACCCCCCCCTCCCCCCCCAATCAATCTCGCTGCAACGTCATTATTATTGTGATAAACAGGAAAGAAAACAAATAAATGAACGTCCTTACCAGCCAAGGCCGTCCGTTCACAGCGTTCCCAGTAACCAAGGCTATAAATTACGGCGGCCCTTCCTAAGCTAACGCTACTTAGGACCGCCGTAGCAGCATCTCTCTAGCAGCGCATAAACGCGGCAAAACTCCGTTATCCGCAATCGCGTGCCGGCGGAGGATACAGTCCCGCAGCTACACTGACGCAGTCGCGATGTAACATCGCGACGTGGGGGACGACTACACGCCCACTTCCATTCGCCACGCTTCTTCGGTCCCGTGACGCAACAGCCGTCGTACGACGAACGCATTCTGCGCCACTCACAACATAATACGGCCGATGCAAAAGCGCGCGCGCACACACACACGCAAGCACTGCAGACGACGCGAATTCGCGTTCGGCACGTGACGCAACCGGCGCCCCGTAATTGGGAAGGCTGGCGCGTGCGTGACGAAACGGCAGCAACGACCAGACCGCTCGGGGAAAGGAACGAGGAAAAAAAAAAGATTCGAAGAAACGAACGTGAAGGCTATAAAACTCGCTCACGCACTCCGCGTCCCGACGGCACGAAAACAGGAGCAGACGAGAACTGCGAGACGCGCGCGCCAGCGCGACACCACGTGACCGGAAAAAGGCGTCCCGTGATTGGCGGAACAAAACGCGACCGTGGCGCCGCCATGCGCAGCGCCCCCGTATAAAGAGGTGGTTAGCCGGGAGGAGGGCGCGGAAAAGGCAGGCGACGAGAAGATAAACTCCGGGCCCACCGCTTGCTGCCCCGGGGCGCTAATTAAATCACGCGTACAGGCTTCGGCGCGGCCTAGCCAGCGTTTGCGCGTCTCCGAGGGAGACGGCTGTGTTGACCGAAAAGATATCGCGGCCGGAGGGGGGCGGGGGGAACTTGCTGCGTGCACGCTTGTGCGGCCAGCGACGACGGGAGCGTAATATTGTGTCCACGCGTCTCCACACTCTCCAGACCCCAGAGTGACCTCGTCGCGGGTCTTCCCCATATCGCTCTCGAAATTGAGAGGCCCGCCGCAGATTTCTTCGCGCTCTCGTTGTTCTGGGCGACCGTTGCACTAATTGCCACGCAACATTTCCTGCGTGTCGTTATGGCGATAGCCTGCCGTTCTTTCTTTCTTTTTTTGAACCCGGAAGACGTGCCTTTCCGGGTTTGGCTCCGTCCGGGAGTGCTACCATTATGCCGCGCAGCTGTACTGCGCCTGCCTCCTGACAAGGCTGACGAAAACACGAAGAAGACAACTTCAGTACTGCACGACCAACTTCACGTCACTACACACAACTGTGATGCCCTGCTCCCCAAGGAGCTTTGACAGGCTCATTCCCATCCGTCAAAACGGCGTACCCCCGCCTTTATACTCTTCCGCACATACGTTGGAGGACCCGTGACAAGATAACCGGATATTTTAAACAAACAAGTTGATAGCGCAGATCAGGTGGTCACAATCGCCCCGGTAATGTATAGTAAGCGCCATGCGCGCCGCGGAAGCCGACCACAGTCCTTTTTCACATGGTCGCTCTGCGCATGCGTGCCTCTCCTCTTCCAGCTCCACTGGTTGAAAACAAACCGCCAGCCCTACTGCACATGCGCAGTTCATGTTGGCGGCAGCAAGCCACAGATGGCGCTAGCTACTATGCGCACACTTGACACTTCGTATGGCGCAGGTGACGCTCCGTGGAACCGCACCGCGCCCGCTACGTGTGAGGCCCTCGCTATTTGATTGGTCCCTCATCCCGATAGAAGGGGAACATCCCAGTCCTGCGGTCGCGAGCGCTGCGCCTCAGCCCTCTTTCGCTGCTCCGCTATGCCAACGTGAGCCGAGCGTTACAGTTTCGTTTTCCTGCCTACCTGCTTTCTGCGAGATGTGTGAGCATCGTGTCATCTTTCAACTCAGGTCGTTTCACTGGCCTTTATGGGTCAGTGGCAGAGATAGAGCCTTCCAATTAAGTGACTCAGAAGGAGCAACTGCCGACACGACAGACCACTGTAAGGCTAATCTCGCGCCTGCGCACAAAGACCACCGCAACAATCCTGCACCAATAATTCAAAGACTAGCGCATAAAACTAGGACACATAGAAAGAGACAGGACAAGCGCTAAACGAACAACTGGTCGTTTAGCGCTTGTCCTGTCTTTTTCTGTGTCTGTGTCCTAGTCTTATGCGCTAGTCTTTGAATTAATGATTACACACCAACTAACCCAGCTTTCCGCATTGATTACAATCTTGCACGTTTCACTTCTTGGCACATATCTCGCGACGCACGGCATGATCGTCAATATGCCTTGCATAAAACTTCCAGACCTTCCAGGCAAGACGCAAATACTGCACTTGTTCTCAAGCTCACACTTGATAAAAGGCCCGAGCCTCCTACCTCGCCACGTTCCGTTTACGCGGGAAGGTTAGGCCGCCTCGCCTAGACCGACAGGCCGCAGTGTTCTCCGAAACTTTACCTTCTACGAACTGTCCTATGATACTGGCTTCCAGAATACTGTCTAGCTCGCAAATACATGGGCGCCTACAGCTCCACGCTAACGAAGACGGCCCCCTTAAAGCTGCTACTAGTCGTCCTGGGCTGGCTCAGTCGGTAGAGCAATTGTCCCGGATAGGCGGTGGTCCCGGGTTCGAACCCCGCATCAGGACGAACGTCTCTTCAACTATGAAGTTTCTGAGAAAGCTGTACGACCCGTGCGGATGCTACGAGTAATTACTCTCTCGACTGGAATGGACCGCATCTGGATGGATTCCCCGAACATAAATATACTTTCACAAAGGCTCCACTGAGGGACGGCCGAGGGCAGCTGGCGCGGGTTATGACGTCACGCTACGTCACCTCCGGCAGCGACCAGGGACGCTCCATTTCTGCTCCCGTACTTTAAAACACAATGCAGCACGGCGGTTGCTGCACATGTGGAAGCAAGGGCGTAGTGCGACTGAAATCACGACGAACAAAAAAATAATAATAAAACACGCAACGACAATTACAGCTCGCGATTGGACGATCAAAGCTCTTCATACATAAAGCCACAACTCGGCGCGGGGGAACGAACAGAAGGCGTCCTTGTTTCTTTTTTTTTTCCCTTACAAACCGCACATGCTGTGGGGACGACCAGCAGGTGCAAGGTAGGCGGTTATTCATTTTTCCTTTATACGCCACAGGAACAGTGACGCCCACGTAAAGTTTCGCCCAGGACGTTTCAAAAGCCGGAAAACTTGACACATATATACACTTAGGCCTGACATATTAATACAATTTACTGCTAGGTTAATGGCCTTTCGGGGTCACTGCTACGACAGGTGGACAACCCCGAAAACCAGGCAGCAGGGCTTTCAGCCCGATGGCATTCCACTGTCGTCGAAACCAAAAAAAATTCAAATAATTTACCGGGCGTAAGCGAGTTGAGTATACTGGAAAACCAATGTCCTTTTCAGTGGTCACAAAAATTAGTTTTATATGTGAGCAACGTGAGGTTTAGATATAGCACTCATCCTCGTTTTACTCAAGGTCGTATTAGTATCGCAAGGCCATTCAAGTGGGACCAGTGGGTGGTACCAGTGGTACGCATATTGTGGGCCACCCAATTGGCCTAGAATGTTCGCAGTGGTATCAAAAGATTTGGCGCGTTACGGAGCATAAGATTACTAGTCGAATCAACGCGTAGCGCATCATAGGGACTCGCACCGACGACATTTAGTTCCCCAAACCGTGGCTTCTTGAATCTTCAACCGTCCATTACGTCCAAACTAATTGACGTAGGACATTCGAAGTGGTGTCAAACGATTTGTCTTCTTGCGCTGTATAGGTTGGCATCAAAAAAAGTAGACATCCCGATATAACGAAAAAATTTTGCCGGATACAGCGAAGATGGCTAATGACGCTCGATACTCATACGCTGTCTGAGCATTTTGATCTTTTTATATAGGTTATAGGTCACGTGAGGCATGAAAAACTGAAATATAATCGGTGCTTCTACATTCGAAAGGAAAATAAACTTGAACTTGTTATCATTCAGGCACTTGAGGATCAACACTGTAGCGAATTAAAACGATGAAGCAGCGATTACATCGTAGTTTTTCCGTTCCTCACGTGACCTATAACCTCTCTTTGACGTCACAGTCACCGTTCGGCTGTTGAAACTGAAACCGAAACAGCATGACAGAAAAATTCGATTATAAATTATTTAGCGGTCGAGGGCGAATACCCCGTTGTAATTCATGCATAGTAGTGTCTTCCGCATCACTATAGAGAAAAAAAACATACCACCAAAATTAGCTGTCTAAACAGTATTGCGCCCTGAACGGAAACGAATCTTCGCCAAGCCGCGTCCGTAAACTTTTGACAGCCCATGTACAACCGACTGACTGACTGATTCAGGAATCAGCTCCGCCGGTCAATCACGACCACTTTCACAGAGGACGCCTCGACTGAGATGCCCGCGTCAGTCACCGTAGACGTGCAGCTGTTTTCGCGTGTGTGCCCGTCCCGCTGTAAGTTGGGTCATTTCTGCGAAACGCTTGGCGAGTGTCTTTTTTTTTTATGTATGCAAATACAAACAGCTGCTGCTGCCTTGTCCGCAGCCCAGGCATTGGCGACTGCTGTAAGATTTGCCGCGAGAGACGCTGGGGAGCGCGCTCGGCTGCGCAGTGCGACCGGCGAGCCCTTACAAAAATTTTTAGACAGTCTATAGACTGTCCATAGACTTCTGTCTATAAAGTCTATAGACTCTCTATACACAAATCCTAGAGAACAGTCCATAGGCAATACAAGTGCTATAGACAGCCTATAGATTTATGGCCATACACCTTTAATAGACTTATCTATAGACAGTCTATAGACTGTCCATAGACTTCTGCCTGCCTATAAAGTCTATAGACTTTTTATAGACTAATCCTAGAGAACAGTCTATAGGCAGCAAAAATGCTACAGACAGTCTATAGACAATCTATAGATTTATGGCCATGCACTTTTAGTAGATTTTTATACTGTCCATAGACTTCTGTCTATAAAGTCTATAGACTCTCCATAGACAAATCCTAGAGAAGAGTCTATAGGCAGTACAAATGCTACAGACAGTCTATAGATAATCTATAGATTTATGGCAATACACTTTAATTAGACTAATCTATAGAGAGTCTGTAGACTATGAATAGAAAAAAATACCTATCGGAAGGCAATAGAGTCCATAAGAAGTCTGCAGACTGTCTATACACGATTTTTATAAAGGCTAGCACTCGGCCATGGTTCGACACTCTCGCCTAATCTCGGAGGAATGCGAAACTGTCACGGTCAGCGACGCCTGCACTGTTCGATAAGGCATTCGATAAGGCAGGGCAGGCGCCAACACATCTGCCTCGCGTCTCCCATTCCCACCCTACGGTTTTGCCTTTCAAGTACAAATCCATCAGGTCCTGTACAAATATGCAGACCGTATATGCATTTTTGGACGAATAAAAACAATTTGCGGAGGGCACTTAATAAGACTGCTTACGTGCTTTGAAAGCGAAAGCACTGTTATTTATTTTTCTTTTATCTTTATCTCATTCTTATTTTATCTGTTACTTTCTAATGCACTTACTCATCAGCATGCATTCGTAAGGCAACACATATACTAGGTTCACCTACGGCATTAAAGAAAGGCATTGAAGGCCTAAGCATTAAAGAAAAAAAAAGTTTTGTGGACAATGGGTTGTGTGCTCGACTCGCAATCTGCAAGTCCCACTCTAAACATAAATACGCCTATATGGGAGTAAAAAGGCACCCCCTTTTATAAAGGGTGTGAGCTTACTCTCTTTACACTCCTCTCTGTTTAGAATGTGGGTCCACTTCCCCGCACCTTCAGAAGAAATTTTGTAGCGAAAGCTACACTATTATAGCTGAGAATGACCTTGAAACGACCTTGAGATAAGTCATGGCTAGTGTTGCTATGCTCATACACCTAACCACGTGCGGTCCACTTAGTGGACCACCTTTGACCTTGAAACTTCGACCTTGACCTCTGATTTTTCAAGCTGTCGGTAGAGGGCGGTAAGAAGCCACGTGGTTAACGCGTGGTGTCACGTGATTCAACTTACAGTTGTGACGCCAGGGTATGGGGTATATAAACCGGGGCTGCGCGCTCGCTACGCGAAATCTCGGTTCGGCAGACTTGGACCGCTGCCAAACTTTTCATCCTTGCTTCAGTCGCACTAACGTTCCACCCCTACACACTGCGACATGTACAGTCTTTGTCAAAAGTAACCAGGCTGCATGGTTTGCTTCTAGCTCGTACAGTGGAGCCCTTCCAGCTTCCCTGAAGCTGAAATGGTCGTTAAAGGGAACGACTGGCGGTCTTCATACCTTCCAACACATTTTGACCTTTAGGAAAGCCACAAGGGCTCCACTATAGAAGCTAGAAGCAAACCATGAAGCCTGGTTACTTTTGACAAAGACTGTACAGCTAAGGTACGGTAACGGGTGAGCTGTCTTAGCATCCTCAGTCCAACTGAGGCTTAGATGTGTCCAGCACGTCCGTGCCCACGTATACGCATCGCCACCCGATCGGCCGCGAACGCGCCGAAGAGCCGGAGAGTGGTGCCCTCCGCCCTGTCTGCTGTGAAAGCTGTGATCGATGGTTATGGAGCCCGACAGCTGCCGCCGCCGCCGACGGCAACCGAGCGTCGTCGACGCCCACGCAAGACACGCCGCCGCCTTCCACTCGAGCGCCAAGAACACCGCTCTCGACACACTCCTCCCCGGGCACGCCGCGGGGATTATAACTGCAGAGCACGGTAGGTAGGTAGGTAGAAGTGGGCTTATAACTATTACTATATTTATAACTATGACTGCAGTTATAACTATAGGGCACGGTAGGTAGGTAGGTAGAAGTGGGCTTGGGCAGGGAATGTAATGAGAAGGCAAGATAACCGGTGGTCCTCAAGGGTAACGGAGTGGATTCCAAGGGAAGGCAGGCGTAGCAGGGGGCGGCAGAAAGTTGGGTGGGGGGATGAGATTAAGGAGCTTGCGGGGATACGGTGGCCGCAACTGGCAAAGGACAGGGTTAATTGGAGACACATGGGAGAGGCCGTTGCCCTGCGGTGGGCGTAGTCAGGCTGATGATGATGATGAGGTAGCAGCACGCCGTGCAAGGTTCCAAGACCCGCCGCGGTGGCTCAGTGATTACGGAGTTCGGCTGCTCACACGGGGGATCAAAGCCGCGGCCGAGTTGCGATGGAGACGAAACGCAAAGACGACCGTGTGTTGTGCGATTGATTGATTGATTGATTGATTTATTGATTGATTGAGAAACATCGCTCTAAGTCGAGGCGAAGATGCTTGGAGTCTCCATGGTTGGCACCTTCGGTCCAGGGTAAATTGGTTTTTGAGGAACGGAAATGGCGCAGTATCTGTCTCACATCTTCTGCTGCTTGGCGAGTTCGTTCGACCAGCTGGAGCAGATGGTCGACTTCAGGGCTGGACACCGCAGCCTCCCAATGCTCCGTGTTGGGGTTCGTTATATGTTTACCACCGCCGTTTGCTTTTGGCAATAACATGTGGCGTGATAGAGGGTGGGTGTCTGCCTGCATAGGAAATGTGTGTCCTCATATACGGAGGGGTGGATTTTAGTATGTTTTGGTCAGGGTATATGTGTTTGTCTGCAGCTGTGTCCAGGCCACCGACCGCTCCCTGTCAAGCTATCGCCCCTGTTAGGAGCGTATCGTCTCCTTGCGGTTCTGTAGCGATGTCACAGTATTACGGGAGCCTTTACGCACCGCCGGCTCTCTAACCCTAACCCAGGCCTCCCACTGGCGTCGACTCCAGACCCGTGCTGCTCCCTACCCTATTCGTCTTCATGCCCGCTACCCCGATCAGTTCCTTTCCTCCTTTAAGCTCTGCGGGAAACTGGGAGACTTTATTCATACCCTTCTCAGATGCCCCACCTTCCCACACCCTCCATCCCCAACCACGGCGGAGTCACACTGGGAGACTCTCCTGGCCAGCTCCGCTGCTGCTGACCGGATAATTACCGACGCCTTGAAGCGGATAGCCCTCCACGGACTGTCCTTTGCCCTTTAGGCAGTAAGGTTTGTCTATTCAAAGTATTCACGCCAAACTAGCGGTATCAGTCTAGTAATTCAATCAAATTTACAGAGCCTGTCACAGCGAAGAATCATTTCAAGATTAAAGTTTTTGTTCCAACTTCTCCACAGCCACTTCAAAATAACAAATTCGAAATACTTATCCCGCCTTTCAAACACTAGTCTAGAACTAACCATAGTAAAACACTGCGTCAACCAGTCAGCAGTGTAAATATCCACAAGTCCCTGTTTCCAGATGCTATGTCATATTGGAATAAATTGCCTGAAGATGCGGTGAGGTCCATGAAATTAGTCCTTAATTATATCGGGAAAATTGACTTTTCTCTTTAATTCTCTTCTATGCTTTTTGTGTTTGGATCAGAGAACATCTCTGTATTTTTGAATTTTTGTTTTTACTCTGTTTGATCACAATGACGCATTGTAAACACTCCTGCATGGACCCGAAAAGGGCCTGCAGTATGTTTAAATAAATAAATAAATAAATAAATAAATAAATAAATAAATAAATAAATAGTAAGGACAACCCCGTAAAGGTTGCCTCCTGCCACGTAAGGGGAGGCAGGGTTTGTACCCTCTGCATTGCTTGGCAATGAATGTTTCCACCACCACCCCCTTCCATTACGGTCTCACTCTTCGTTCTCTCACAACTTCCTTCGTACCCTTCCCTCACGGCACGGCTGAGGTGTCTACAGGGAGTGAGACGTTTACTGCGCCTTTCTTTTCCCCAGAACCAGCAGTAAGCCTCGAATA
The DNA here is from genome assembly GCF_055824585.1 of Amblyomma mixtum. NCBI lineage: Eukaryota > Metazoa > Arthropoda > Arachnida > Ixodida > Ixodidae > Amblyomma > Amblyomma mixtum. Next base: position 83,975,227 of record NC_143012.1, on the reverse strand, counting down.
CGGCCCCGCAAACGCTGCATGGTTCCAGGAGCTGATTGAATATGCAAATGATAGGCTTCACGCGCACCCTGAGTCATCGTTTAAACAAATCTTTCGCTCCCTGTCACCTTCGGCAGCCAGGTGTGGACTCGGTCGTGAACGGCTCTTGTCTGAACGAAGGCGTCCTGTCGGGTCAGACATACGCCCAAAAAACATGTCCACTTCGCGTCGCATGTCCACATTTTAAACTCCGTCATTAAGCGAGTCTAGGCTTACGGATTACCTTGCCATAGCTGGATACAACTCAAGAAAAAAAGCGGCTTTCCCCCGTCAAAGGACCCCCTTCCAGCCAATGGCGTCGGCCGATTCTCGACCCTGCTAGCGTAACAGTGCAGGGTGTGGCAGACGAAAGGGGATAGTCAATTTCCAGCGCATAATTTTCTATCCTAGAAAGCCGAAATGAGTTCCCCCAAGAAATGAATGGGTTCCGTCAAAACAGGTCGGCGACTGACAATATCATCTCCCTCGTCTCATCACTTGAGGAGTACCTTCATGCTGGGTACATCCCGACAGCCGTTTTCCTAGACATCAAGGCCGCCTTTGACTCTGTCTTTCACCATGCAATTCTCGCAGCCTTTGGCAGTCTTGGCCTTGGAGGAAGGCTACACAAGTGGATTGGGCATTATTTAAAAGAACGGCAAATTTTTATGTCCACTCCAGACGGTCCAACACGCTTTCACGCAGTGGAGAGGGGCGTACCACAGGGAGCGGTGCTCAGCCCTCTCTTGTTCAATATTGTCCTTATTCACATAAGAAGAAACCTTCCGCGAGGGGTCCGTATAACAATTTATGCTGATGATATCTGCATCTGGACCGCATCACGTTCGCGCTATATTACCCAGCAACGTCTTCAGAGAGCGCTATTGCACATTTCGATGTACCTGGCTTCCAGAGGTCTCCGTCTATCGCCAGAAAAGAGTGTTGCAATGGCGTTTACAAGAAAAACGATGACCCGATATCCGCTGCTCCTAGGCGGACGATCGCTGCCATATGTACGATCTCAGCGATTCCTGGGTGTTGTAATCGACTACAATCTGTCATGGTCACCTCAGATAAAAAAACTCCGCCAGAGGATTACTGCAGCATCGCAAGTGTTCAGGTTCATGGCGGGAACAAGGTGGGGTAGCAACTGCCGATCAATGCTTCTGCTTGAAAAAGCCTACGTTGAAGGAACCTTGCGCTACTGTCTACCAGTGCTTCAAAGATTATCTACATCTAGCAATAAGACTCTCAATGCCGCACGGAACAACTGCCTGCGAATATGCCTTGGCCTCCCAAAAGGTTCCTCTGCGTCAGGAACAGTAGCGGAGGCAGGATGTCTCCCACTAGAGGTGATTGCCGCCCAGGAAACTATGCGTACCCATCTCCGCCATGTCCTGCAAGGGAAGAAACACTTCCTACACCGCGTCCATCTAACTCACAGCAACTCTAGCTTTGGCCAGGCAGTACATCTCCTGCCCCTTCCTACTATTAATCAGCCACAGAAGCTACTACCTATGGCCTTTCCTCCATGGACACTCTCTCCTCTAAAGGTGAAGAAGTTTGTTCCAGGTGTGAATGCAAAGAGCCGCATGCCACAGGCAGCGCTTCTGCAAACTACTCTCGCCTACTTAACGGAGGAATATACGCAGCACATCCATATCTTCAGCGATGGTTCAACTACTAAAGAAACCTCTTCTTGTGGCCTTTATGTGCCCTCAACAGACCATGCCCTTTCTTACCGGCTGCAGCGGAGGACATCCTCTACGACAGCTGAGCTTCACGGCATTAAGGAAGCTGTTTCTTACATCCTGCGCCGAACCGCCGGCCGTTGGATATCTTCACCGATTCAAAAGCATCTCTGCAGATCCTGGCCAACCTGCTGAAGAAAACGAATCACCAGCCAGTTTCCCTCGACATCGGGTATATACATCATTTAGCTATTGCCGCAGGCCACTGCATAACATTTCAGTGGGTACCTGCTCACTGTGGCATTCTGGCTAATGAAAAAGCAGATGAAGCGGCCCGTAAGGGCCATCAACATCGGAGATACATTCGAACTTTTTTCACGAAATCGGATGCGTCCCAAATGGCTGAAAGTTTTGCTTACGAAGAAACGTATCGGCTTTGGAGTTTGCCGACACATCAGTACCAATTTCTTCACTCAATCGACCCATCTTAGATCAAGACTCTCACCCAGAATTCCTCGACAACTGGAAACACTTTATCACCGACTTCGTCTGAATTCTGCATATACAAACGGCTTGCGATACCGTTTTGGACAAACGAACAGTCCGCATTGTGACAATTGTGCCTCTATAGAAACTGTGGAACATATCCTACTTGTGTGCCCTGCGTATGCTAACGAGCGTGCGTACTATGAACATTGCATGCAGAAGCTCTGCCCAGTGCCCCTAACAATGGACAAAGTTTTAGGTCCCTTAGCCTGCTTCAGGCAACAGAGACTTGCAATGCACTTTCTTTTTACATATTTAAAAGACATTGGACATCTTGATAAGCTCTAAATTCACTTGCACGTTACCTTCATGCATTCTTCATGAACTTCGTCAGCCCATTTGTCGGACTATGCGCTCCATCATTCCATAGGTTACATCAATACTCGCCATTGCATCCTTAGTACCCATTTCATGGCCGCATTTTATCTTCGGGTTTTTTTTTTTTTACCTCTTCCACGCTGCTCTCCTTCTGTCTTTTTCTCCCAAAATTCCCCTTCCTACGCAGAGTAGCATGCCAGCGATTTTTAAACGCCGGCTAAATTCTCTGCATTTCATTAAAGAGTCTCTCTCTCTCTCTCTCCCTGCATTGTCAGGCTAGCAGGCTCATGAGAATCGGCCGACGCCATTGGCTGGAAGGGGAGTCCTTTGACGGGGAGGAAAAGCCGCTTCTTTCTTGAGTTGTATCCGACTACAGAATGTCAAATAAGCACACCTTTGAGAAAACATAATACGGGGCCTTTGACGCCGAAGGTTAAACAACGCTGCATTTTCTATTTACGACCGACGACAAGTTTGCAATGCGCAATCTGACTCACGTACTGCACCTCATAAATTGTAAGACACATAACACACGGCGGATGACTGAGCAAGATTGTTCAGGATTACAAGTGGTTTCTTTGAAGGAAGGCGCCAATAATGTAACGCAAAGCGCAAAACGGCACGATAAAGACGAGACGAAATAAAACCAGCTACAGAAGGTCAGAGAGAAAGCTATAGTCCATGAAAAATCAAATATACCAGCCTACGTATTTAAAAACTCTATCCGGGACGGGCGATGTGGGGGGAAGAAAAGGCAGAATTAAGGGGAACAGTGCAGGAGACAGTTGACGAAAAACAAGTAAAAAAAAAAGTGGTAGGGTTTCAAAGTATACGGTGAAACCCAGAAGACGTGCTCAGGCATGTGTTTAGCCTGGTATCGAAACGATTCAAGCAAGAGTCCTTGAAGCTGCGCCGCCACCAGAGCGGCGCGAAGGAGGCCCAAGAGGCGCATGCGCAGTCCCGGTGGCACGTGGATGCATGGATGGATGGATAGGAGCGCCCCCTTTGAAACGGGGTGGTGGCAATTGCCACCATGCTCAGCTTTTCTTTCTTTCTTTTATGCGAAGCATACTACTTTAGCTACCACTTCAGCCCTTCACCGTGGTTATGCGCCTCCAAATCACGTGATACATGACGTCGCACCACGTGACACGATGACGTCACGACAGTGGAGAAACGGGGGCCCACCTCGCGCCGTCGCTGTGGTTGTTCGCCTCCAAATCACGTGATACATGACGTCACACCACGTGACACGATGACGTCACGACAGTGGAGAAACGGGGGCCCACCTCGCGCCGTCGCTGTGGTTGTTCGCCTCCAAATCACGTGATACATGACGTCACACCACGTGACTTGATGACGTCACGACAGTGGAGAAACGGGGGCCCACCTCGCGCCGTCGCTGTGGTTGTGCGCCTCCAAATTACGCGACACGATGATGCTTCGCATTCTCCAGGCTTAACCAAGTTAAGCCTCAGCCATTTTTTGTTCAACTGTGTTGTCAATTCTCATTAAGAATCGCCATCATCTTTGCCTACAGTTTCCTACAATTCTAACCTTATGCCACATCTCCGCTTTTCAGCCACCAATCCTCCAATCGCTTTTTGCTAACTTCCACTGCTGATCTATTCACCTGACCATTGTTATCTTTAGACCCTAGGGCCTCCGGAAGAGTGACTGTGCCTGCATCGACATCCCTATGGATACCATCACATTTGATTATGAGGTGTTCAATTGTTTCCGCACATCTACCACACACTGCACATGTGTCATCTTCTTCGTTAAATTTCTTTTTGTAGCTGCGCGTTATAAGACACCCTGACCTAGCTTCAAAAAGTAGGGCACTGCCTCTTGAGTTATCATAGAAAAATTCTTTCCTGATCTGCCTTTTCCAGTATCGATATAGTTCTACGCTATGCTTCTTTTCCATTGAATTAATCCAATTTTTAACTTCCGCGTTTTTAACCTGTCGTTTAATGCTCTTTCTTTCTCCGTCCTCATGACCGGCATACTTACCGGTTAGTTTTCTAGTTCTTTTCCGCACTGTGAGTCAACGCTCTTTCTCTATAAATATTTAAATACCTTAGCTGCCCACCTGTTATTATCCAATTTCCTCAGGCGTTCTTCATATAGTATTTTACTCTTAGCTTCCCGTGCTTCGAACGATGTCTAGCCCACATCTCCTTGTACTGCCTCGTTTGTGGTTTTACCGTGGGCACCTAGTGCTAATCTTCCAACAGCTCTCTGATTTACGCCTAATCTCGACTGAACTTCTGCCCTTAAGCACAGAACCGCATTGCCGAAAGTAAGTCCTGGCACCATTATTCCTTTCCAAATACCTCCTAGTACTTCATATTTGTTGTACCCCCATAATGCCCTATGTTTCACAATCCCGGCGTCTCTTCCTACTTTCGTGCACAGGTCCTGTGGCGCCATCTACCGGCACGGCCAGTAACCAGCTCCGATCGCCCTCAAGGTCAAGCTTCTCAGAATTTTCTTGGCTGGGGTTGAACCCCAGCCATTTTCTTCAACCCCAGCTATTCGCATTAAAAACCACGCCACAAATTCACCCACCCGTGGCGCAACGCACAAACTCCTCCATGCAGCAGCAAGCTTTCTGGCTAAAAGGAAACGTACACTATAAACAGGAAGGAGCAAAAAGTTAGTAATACACCCTCCCTAAAGCTTTCTCCTTCTTTACTCCCCTATGAGCGTATTCGTGTGCGAGTGCAACAAACGCGTACATGCGTAATCGTGCGCGTACTACCATCGACCGACATTGCACGTAAATAATTTATTTATTTATTTATTTCACATACTGTCAATCCCATTGGGATTTTTACAGGATGGGCATATAGTAAGAAGGTACAAAGCGAATACAAATGGAATGGCATACATTAAAAACACTGTTATTTTCAAGTAATTACATGAGCATGGGAAAAAAAAAACACAGATAACAGAAAATAAAACACATAACGAGAGAATATTTTTCACAGAAAAGGGTGCAATTTTATACATTGTAAGTAATATGTTCATAAAGATGCTGTTACATGCAGTGATACGAGTGGTCTGTTGTACTTGTACACGTACCTGTTGTTGTACACGTACCTGGGAGTACAGCGCACAGCATAGTATATATCTTTAAAGAGTGAGGACTAGTCGGCAGCATTACGTGTGAAGGCAGCACGCAATTAGTCAAAAATCGATCCGCGCAACGCAGAGCTGAATGATGCGCACACACGCTACGGCAAAGCATGACGCATCGTGCATGAGCTGTCGTCTGCTATACGTCAAGCACTACATACAATCCGCCGCAGCCTTGCTTCTTAATTTTCTTCTTTTTAAAAATTTTTTCCCCTTTGTCTACGGCCGCCTTGTTTTCCGCACAGCGCACTCTAGGACGCAAACTGTGCAAACAGCTCGGCAGCAGCAGCAGCTTGGGACACGTATAACGCTCTAAGCACAGTCGCTATTTTCGGCTCCTCTCGAAATTTTCAAACAACAAAGGACACGCCCCCCCCCCCCCCCCCCCCACACACACACACACACACTTCTCGGGCTTCCGCTCGCTCGTTCGATTTTTTTTTTTCTCATTTGTCCCTTCTTTTTCCACGGCGGGTCCGAGCGCCGCAGACGACGTCAACGCCCGCGAGAACCGCGACCGTGACGTCGCGAGAAACGTCACGCTACGTCGAAGAGCGTGAAACATCCAATCAACTCCGCCGCGTCCACAGGTTTTCATAGCGCACACGCGTTTGGAAGAGAGTTTTTTCCACTTCACTTCCCTTTCCCCTCTGCCTTGCTTCGTTTCACTTTTTTTTTTATGACCGGCCACCTGCGCCGTGACGCACACACGGGGCGCGGACGCGCGATGACCCGATGACGACACAGGATCGCGGCTTAGCGGCTCTGTTCAAGCGAAAAGTGCGTTGAATGACGCATTCACGACATAGGGCACGAAGGCTGCTGATGCTGCTGCTATGCAACGGTAGCTTGGTTTGGGCTAGTCGGTAACAGTTCTTCGAAAACATAGCGCAAAGTTTACTACAATTTCCTAGCTTTTAAAGGTTTTTTTTTCATTTTACAATATATAGTTTAACAGCCCTTGTGTGTTTTTGGCATAATGTTCTGTTATCTTTTACTTCCCGTGCCATGCTCATGAATGTAATTTCCCCATTGTCACTCTGCCTTTCTTGGAGCCTTGTACACTGCCTTCATCTTTCACTCGATCTATTTTTATCTCCTCATTTTTGCCGCGTTATTTGTTTGGCTCTAAACCTTGACAAGCTTCAAGAGCGCACTTTTGCAGTAATTAAGTTTCAGTACGCGATGTCCCTTTTCTGTTCGTTTCTTCCCCCGGCACTATGTTTTTATTTTTCTTATTTTATCGTAATTTTTCTTAGCTGCTTGTTTTCCACACGCTGTAACCTTGATTGTGCTCTTTGCGCATGCTCGTCGCTTGATGGTGGTGATCGGCTTCTATATACATTAGACGTGGTGGCATCTCGAAAATGAAGTTGCAATTTAGCACCTGTCCCGTCCACTTCTGTGTCGTCAGTGTCCTTTTTTCGCTATGTTTTCGAAGTGCTGCTATGCACCGGGCATGCTGCTGGAGTACGGTGTTCGCCACTCACAGTTGGTTGAACTCCTTCGGCGCTTACAGCTCAGACTTTCTCCGACTTAAAAAAAAGACGAAGAGTACTAGAAAAAAAAAAAATCCACGCGAACACAAAACAGAAGGGGCCATTGTCGTAGATACACGCAGCCCGACTCTGCTGCAATGCCGACAGCGATGGACAAAAAAAAAAAAACGCCAAGGCAGCGTATGAGTATGGAGTGTTATCAGTGCCGAACGAATATTGCGTCATTAGCCATCTTCGCTCACGTACAGGGCTGAAACGTGGAGGATAACAAAGAGGGTTCAGCTTCAATGAGGGTTCAGCTTAAGTTAAGGACAACGCAGCGAGCTATGGAAAGGAAAATGATAGTTGTAACGTTAAGAGACGGGAAGCGGACGGAGTGGGTGAGGGAACAAACGCGGGTAAACGACATCCCAGTCGAAATCAAAAGGAAGTGGGCTTGGGCAGGGCATGTAATGCGAAGGCAAGATAACCGCTGCTTCCAAGAGAAGGCAAGCGTAGCAGGGGGCGGCAGAAAGTTAGGCGGGCGGATGAGGTTGAAAAGTTTGCGGGGATACGGTGGCAGCAACTGGCAAAGGAGAGACATGGGAGAGGCTTCTGCCCTGAAGTGGGTGTAGTCAGGCTGATGATGATGAGCCATCTTCGCTATATCCGGTACAATTTTTTCGTTATATCCGGATATCTACTTTTATGATGACAACGTATACAGCAAGAAGACAAATCGTTTGACACCTCTTCGAACGACATACGTCAATTAGTTTGGCCGTAATGGACTTTGGAGGTTTCAACAAGTCACTGTTTGGGGAACCAAAGGTCGACGGTGCGAATCCCTGTAATGAGCGACGCTTTGGTTTGACTAGTGCTCTTATGCTCCGTAACGCGCTGAATCGTTTGATGCCA